>NC_061103.1:1114533-1127033 GCF_015104395.2 Macrobrachium nipponense | reverse complement strand
ACTTTGTACATAAGACTTCCCATTGAAAATAAAGGCGGTGTCCTGCACTGCCAAAGTTAAAAGCTTCTTAAAATTGTCATAATCAAAACCATGAAACAGAACATCATTATTAGTGAAAATCTTGTTTAAAATCATTTGAATTGTTTCTTCCACAGGGATATTGGTGAACAAAGACTCTACATCAAGGCTAACCATAAAAAGATCCGAATCTTGAGACAATATTCTTTCTTTGAATTGTTGAGCGTTTTTAATGGTATAATTATTATGAGAGAAATCTGTTAATAGCGGCACTAAGTATTTAGCCAACTTGTAATTGGGGGCGTCATAAGATGTTAGAATCGGTCTTAAAGGAACACCCTCCTTGTGTACCTTAGGAAGGCCATACATCACACCATAAGAACCACCAGTGCTGCTCAAGTTTTGATACGTATTATTGTTAATAATTTCCTGATCTAAGAGAGATTTCAAAAACCGATTGATTCTATCCTCACAACGGAAGATGGTGGCAAAGTCAGGACTACCCAAACACTGAAATTTCGTAGTGTCATTTAGGATGTTTTCAACTTTCTGTATATAATCAGTTCTTATTGAGTAAAACAACACCTCTACCTTTGTCCGGTCTAATATAATAAGGTTTTCCTGTTTTCCAAGATTTTTCAGAATTTCTAGGTCCTTTTTGTTAAAGAAAGGTGTCCAGTTTGTAATTAAATTATTGTAAGTTTTATGGGCTATAGTATAAAGCTGTGATCGAAAGCTTTCCACATTGATCATTAGATTAGTGTTTACTAAACGAGAGAATAGCAGTTCCAGGGGAGCAAAACACTAATCTAATGATCAATGTGGAAAGCTTTCGATCACAGCTTTATACTATAGCCCATAAAACTTACAATAATTTAGTTACAAACTGGACACCTTTTTAACAAAAAGGACCTAGAAATTCTGAAAAATCTTGGAAAACAGGAAAACCTTATTATTATTAGACCGGACAAAGGTAGAGGTGTTGTTTTACTCAATAAGACTGATTATATACAGAAAGTTGAAAACATCCTAAATGACAATACGAAATTTCAGTGTTTGGGTAGTCCTGACTTTGCCACATCTTCCGTTGTGAGGATAGAATCAATCGGTTTTTGAAATCTCTCTTAGATCAGAAATTATTAACAATAATACGTATCAAAACTTGAGCAGCACTGGTGGTTCTTATGGTGTGATGTATGGCCTTCCTAAGGTACACAAGGAGGGTGTTCCTTTAAGACCGATTCTAACATCTTATGACGCCCCCAATTACAAGTTGGCTAAATACTTAGTGCCGCTATTAACAGAGTTCTCTCATAATAATTATACCATTAAAAACGCTGAACAATTCAAAGAAAGAATATTGTCTCAAGATTCGGATCTTTTTATGGTTAGCCTTGATGTAGAGTCTTTGTTCACCAATATCCCTGTGGAAGAAACAATTCAAATTATTTTAAACAAGATTTTCACTGTTTCATGGTTTTAATTATGACAATTTTAAGAAGCTTTTAACTTTGGCAGTGCAGGACACCGCCTTTATTTTCAATGGGAAGTCTTATGTACAAAGTGATGGTATGGCTATGGGCAGTCCTTTAGGCCCAGTCTTTGCGAATATTTTTATGTGTGAACTGGAGGAGCGGTTGCTGGACAATTGCCCTCTAGCTAATCATCCTCTCTTTTATTGCCGTTACGTTGATGATACGTTTATTCTTTTTCGTGACAGAGACAGAGCTGATTCCTTCTTACAATTTGCCAATTCAGCCCACCCAAATATCAAGTTTACAATTGATATGAAAATGATAATAAGCTCTCTTTTTTAGATATAGAAGTGTCACGTAATACGGATGGTTTTAACACCTCAATTTTTAGAAAAAAGACTTTTACTGGACTAGGGACAAATTTTTACAGCTTTTGTAGTTTTAACTTTAAAGTAAATGCTTTATATACACTCTTCCACAGGGCATATTCTCTCTCCTCTGGCTGGTCTGAATTTCACAATGAGATTACTCTTTTACAACAGTACTTCACCGATAACTGCTATCCAGCTAAGGTTTTCTTCAAATACCTAACCAAGTTTTTAAATAATAAATTAATAGAGAAAAATAACAGACCAACTGCTCCTAGAATGCCTTTCTTTGCTAGTGTCCCGTTTATCAGTGATACAACGTTTTATACCAAAGTTAAACGTTTAATACGTGAATATTGTCCGGCCATAAAAAGCCAACTAATCTTAAGAAACCCATTAACTATTGGGTCTTTATTTAGATATAAAGAAAAGCTGAGCCCTCTTCTGACTTCCAATGCGGTCTATTTATTTTTGTGTCCCAAATGTAGTTTGGGAAATTATGTCGGGGCCTCACGTAGGCTTCTTAAAGTCCGCATTGATTGCCACAGGGGGTGAGTTATAGAACAGGTGTCCGGTTGTCTTCACCAGAATTCTCGAACATTCGTGAACATTCAAAAAAATGCAAATTCAATATAGAATACAAACACTTTAAAGTCATTACACGGGCTTCTTCTCCTCAAGAGCTTGCTGTTTTCGAATCGCTTTTCATAAAAACTATAGTTCCAAAATTAAACAATCAAACTACCGCTACCCCTCTTTACCTGGCATAACTATGTTTACTTGGAACCTTTCCTTCTTCTTCTGGTCACTCGTCTTCTCCCTTTCACTTGATATGGTAATTTTCTTAGCATTGTAGTAGGTTTTTCTATGAATTTTAAATATATGTTAGTTATTAGGATTAGTCTTTTTATTATATTTATGTGTATTAATCCTTTTTACAGCCGTGATGATGGGGCTGGACCCCGAAACGTCGCTTAATAAAGCCTTTTTAAATTACCAGAAGACGTCTCCCTTGCTTCCTTGAGAATATATCTCGAACGATTGCTGTTTTCCTGTTATATATATATATATATATATATATATATATATATATATATATATATATATATATATATATATATATATATACATATATATATATATATATATATATATATATATACATATATATATATATATATATATATATATATATATATATATCTATATATATATATATATATATATGATATATATATATATATATATATATATATATATATATATATATATATATATATCTGTATGTGTACATGCATACAGTAAATATATACATATACACACAGTTTCTGAGGAGCAAAAAAAATAGTTGAATCATGCAAATTTTCTGACACAGAATTTAAGTACCGAAGGATGAATCTCCCAGTTAAAGACATAAGGAGGAACATATTTCCCTCACGAATTCTCAAGCTCTTATGCAAGACCACTCCAATGGTGGTGGACATCGCTCATTCGGGAAGGACTGGCAAAATCGTTTTCCCAAAATTTTTTGCTTTGTAAAAATTGATATTTTGAATTTGAATAACAAATTCAAACTTAAATTATGCCTTATAAAATGCAGCAACACTGCCTTTGGAATTTTACAGCCGATTTTATGTCCTTTCGCGCTCGCTCATAACGGAATTGCAGTTCGCATAAAAGAGAAGATTTATGTCGTGCAAATTTATGCAACGTGCTTTGGTTTATATATATATATATATATATATATATATAGAGAGAGAGAGAGAGAGAGAGAGAGAGAGAGAGAGAGAGAGAGAGAGAGAGAGAGAGAGATGTACTTTTAAGACAGGATGCTCAAGCAGTGGATAGCATTCTTATTCTCAAAAAGTCTTTTTGGTTGAGGTGAGGTTACTATGCTATCCGTAAGCCCTTTATATGTGTGGTTAGAACTAACATAACCCTTTAAGTACTAGACAATCAATCTACTGCTTGGTGGTCCAACAGAGGCATAGTAATGGGTTTTGTAAGACGCGAGCACATCCCCTCATGTTCAACGTATGTCGAACACTGTGCTTTTGAAAATTATATCACTTGAGACTTCTACGTCGGAGTCGGACTTTCACGAGCCTGTACACTTTCCCCGTGCATTATGGCAACTTTCAATGTTTGTTGAATTTAAGAAGACTAATGTGACACTTTGCTTTTATCCTCACAACGATGACATTGAGGAACGCCCGAATGTTATTGGCCCCGAAGTTGAAAGCTTAATCGCATTCTAAGTCATTAGCATGGCCCTTTGGCTTTTATAATGGTGACGAAGATGTTTTCCACATATCTGGCTTAGATTCTTGGCTTCTTGTGGGCACTGAAGGTCTTGGCTTTAAAATGGAAAATGGCAAAGAGGACCTCTTAGGGTGATCCCATAACAGCTCTCGTGCATTTGTTGTAAAAGTATTCCTCTTATAGGAAAGAATTCTCCATATTGTGTGCCATTAGCATCTCCTTCAGGAATTTTACATAAATATATATATATATATATATGTGTGTGTGTGTGTGTGTGTGTTTGTATGTGTGTGTGTGTGTTTGTATGTGTGTGCGTGTATATATATATATATATATATATATATATATTCTTTATTAAACGAGCTTTCGAGGTTTAAAACCTCATCTTCAGGCTGAAAAAATGACAAGGATGAGAAATCACTAAAAATTACATTAAAATGAATTGTCTTATTAAAAGCTTCAGTAAAAACATATGGTAAACGAACATCACATACAAACTAAAAATTACGAAAAAACTAAAACAAAACGCAAAACATACAAAAACAGAAATAAAAATGATAATAATATGAAAGGTAAACAAACTACACTCAAAAATAAAATGGCTAACGACCCACTTTGTGTACCTACTATGAAACTATATGATAGCTAGTTGAATACCGGACGAGTTGTTGTTCAATTCCGGTTTCATTTTCTTAATAAACAGCGACTCTGAAATTAAAAGGTCCAGTCTATTTGAGCAAAAAGACAGTACTCTAAAATCTAGGTGAGTGAAAGGATGGTCCTGTGTTAAACTGTGTTCCCTTATGGCAGAAAAAGGTGGTTTAGAAAGAGGAAACCTAGTTCTAACGGAAATACCTCTGTGTTCCAAAATTCTGTGTCTAAGCCAGCGGGAACTGGATCCCACGTATCGCAGACCACACTGCGAACAGGTAAACAAATAAACGACACTCGAATTAAGGTCCACAGGAAGAGCAGGCTTCTCCCTCAAAAGTGATCCTACAGTAAAAGGGTTAGTAAAAACAAATCTGAAACTAACTTGAGGAAAACTGTGCTTAAGTATTTCTTGTAACTTTTTTCGTACCAAGTAGCTACTATGACCAAGGAAAGGCAATTTAATATACTTTACATCTTTACTAGCAGTACTGTACACCGGTCTGGGACAAAATTTCTCATCTAGAAAATTTTTCAGAACTTTGTAAAAGACAAATACGGGATAAGAATTTTCGGAAAAATAATTCTGGAGGAAGACCATGTCTTGATGAAATAAATTAAAATCACAACAGACATTGTAAGCTCTATTTATCATAGTACGTATAGAATTAATTTTAAACAACTTTGGTGAAAAACTAAGATAATTCAATCCCAAGCCAGTAAAAGTACTTTTCCTATAAACGGAAGTCTCAATTTTACCTCTATTTCTGTGTACCTGAACATCTAAAAATGACAACATATTATCCTGTTCTGTCTCACAAGTAAAAGTAATATTAGGATGACGAGAATTAAAATATTCAAAAAATAAATCCACGTGTGAACGTTCCTTAAACACAAGGAAAGTGTCATCCACGTACCTACGATAATACAAGGGTTTGAAAGCAACAGGGCATTCAGACATCCAAATCTTTTCACAATAACCCATGAAACAATCTGCATATACAGGTCCAAGGGAATTTCCCATAGCAACTCCATCTATTTGATTATATAATTTACCATCAAAAGTAAAAATGCCATCAGTTGTAGCCAATTGTAATAATTTTCGCAAATCTACTTTAATAAGTCCAAAAGTTGTTATGTGGTTTTCACATATATTATTAAGAATAATGTCAGTAGTTTCTTTTAATGGGATATTCGTGAAAAGAGAGGTTACATCAAAACTAGCCATTGCAACATCTTGGTTAAAATCGAAAGAACACAATTCTTTGACAAACTTGGAAGAATTTGGGACATAAAACTCACTAAAAGTTAGAGGTTTTAAAATTGGAACCAGAAACTTTGACAAGTAATAACTAAAAGTGCCAATTGAGGATATAATAGGTCTCAATGGGTTTCCTATTTTATGAACCTTAGGTAGACCATACATGTAACCGGGCTTTGACCCTGAAGCAAATAAATTACTATAGGTAACTTCCCCAATCTTATCTCTCAAACTTCTTAACATCCTATTTAATTTGTCTTCTAATTTCAAAATGTGACTCGCAATATCTACATTTAAAATCCTAAATTTTGTATTGTCAGAGAGTATTTCATTCATTTTATCTAAATAATCAGACCTATTCATCAATACCACACCCCTACCTTTATCTGGCCTTGTAATAACAATACTATCATCGTTCTTAAGATTTCGTAAAATATACATATACATATCAGCCACAGGGAAAATTTTTAAAAAATGAAAAGACAGAGTGCCAAGTACTTTCGTGTATTTACCACATCTTCGGGGCACAAAGTAATACAAAACGTAAAAACTATTGAGCAAGAAAGCTCTCACAAAAGCAAAGTGGAAAAAGAATTATATATGTATGTACAATAAGGCCATTACAAACAGAAACAGCATTCGTCCAGATTACCCAACCGCTTAACACCCCACCCCAGTCAAAAGAAAAAAAAAGTCATTGCCCAATGACCCAATTACTTAAAGAAGAGAAAAACACTGACTATGCCAACCAGTTTTTTATAAAACAACTGAACTCACAATTATGAATAGTAACAATAATAACGGCACTAACAACATACTTAAAACACCAATAAACAAAGATAACTGATTGAACAATATTGTCAATATGAAATACATAAAAAATAAATAAATAAATAAATAAATAAATAAATAAAAAAAAAAAAAAAAAAATTTTTGACTAGTACAAAAACTTTAAGGATAATGTTAAAACTCACAAGAAATACATAAGAAGGAACTTGACAAATACACTAAATTAAAGAATAATGTTAAAACTCTTCACTATTTTATCTATGATAAGACTGTCTAATTTGTACATACCAGGGCTCAAATTTAAAAGTTTTCCAGAATAAGTCTTTATAAAAGCAGATTCAATTATATTCCTACTAATATAATCATTACAAAATAAAATCTCTTTTGCCTCTGTCCAATCAATCGCATGGTTAACATTACTAAGGTGAATAAAAAGGGCACTAGAAGTCTGTCCTGTTCTAACTGAATATTTATGTTGATTTAATCTTGTAGACAAATCTTTCCCAGTTTGGCCGATATATTTCTTATCACACCCCTGACAAGGAATTGTATAAAGGCAGCAGGTAGATGAAAATTTGAGCTTTTAAAAACTAATTTTACATTAAAAAATCGAAGTACCTTAGGCAAATCATAAAAATTCTTGTGGTATGGTAAAACTAACATATTATGGCATGAAAAAGGTTCTCTAACCCTATTTGAATAAAAAGTACCCTTGGCCATTTTTAATGCCTTGTCTATAAAAAACATCGGATATTGAAGTTTTACACTATGTCACATATTTTTGTTTCCTATCTCTTCATCTAAAAACTCAGAACTGCATAGTTCTTAAGGCCCTCAAAAAACATCGAAGAAAAAATAGATAATTTTACTTTACTATGATGCTCAGAGTAATAATGAACATACGAACATATATTAGTGGGCTTGCGATATACATTGAATTTAAAACTACGGATTTGTCTGTAAAGTTGACAAATGTGCATTAGGATATGGACTGGGTTTTTCTTTCACGAAAAGTATCAACGGTGTTGAAGTAGCGAAATCATTTTGCAATTTAGAAAAATATGGTAACCTATCAAATGAGGACATCAATATCTGTAAAGGGATTGTTTATGGATTTATGTCAAAGTCTTTTAACGCTAGTGTTCCTCTTCGTTTTATGAAAGCTTTTGATGTTCTTAAAAAAGATTTAAATTTGCATATCACGAAAGCAGACAAATCAAAGGCCATAGTAATTATGAATAAAGAAGACTATATAGCGAAAATGTCAGATTTGTTAGATGATCCTGTTACTTATGACGAGCTACGTAATAACCCGTTAACCGCAGTGAATAGTAGTTTTGTTAAAGAACTGAAATGTATCTTGAGGGGGAGGGATGAGCTAATTAAGCAATTTACTGTCAAGTGTGCCAGTTTACCATATATGTATGGCTTGGTTAAGACCCATAAGCCAAACAATCCCATTAGGCCTATTATAAGTTCAGTAAGTTCTGTGTCTTATAAATTGTCAAAGTGGCTAGTCCAAGTTCTTACGCCGGTTGTTGGTACAATATCAAAATGTAATATTAAGAATAATGTTGATTTTGTAGACAAACTTAGCAATATTAATGCAACTTTTGAGTTTAAAATTGTCAGTTTCGATGTTGTATCATTATTTACTAAAGTTCCAGTGGACGATTTGTTAAAAAAAATTTTATCAGAGGAATTGCCTAAATATAACTTGCCGTTACCTTCGAATGTAATAGTTGACTTAATTAGGCTTTGCATTAAGGATTGTAAATTTACATTTAATGGAAAATATTTTTTACAAAAATTTGGTATGCCAATGGGGAATCCACTTTCTCCGGTGCTTAGTAATCTTTACATGGAGTTTTTTTGAGGTCAGACTGTTACCTAGTATTTTACCGATTGGTACTGTATGGTATCGTTATGTGGATGATATTTTTTGTGTATGGCCTGTAAATGCAAACATTGGAGAATTTTTAGATAAACTGAATGATCTGGTTCCCTCAATTAAATTTACAGTGGAGGAAGAAAGAGAGTCAATGTTACCATTTTTAGATGTGCAAGTTTACAGACAAATCCGTAGTTTTAAATTCAATGTATATCGCAAGCCCACTAATATATGTTCGTATGTTCATTATTACTCTGAGCATCATAGTAAAGTAAAATTATCTATTTTTTCTTCGATGTTTTTGAGGGCCTTAAGAATATGCAGTTCTGAGTTTTTAGATGAAGAGATAGGAAAAATATGTGACATAGGTGTAAAACTTCAATATCCGATGTTTTTTTATAGACAAGGCATTAAAAATGGCCAAGGGTACTTTTTATTCAAATAGGGTTAGAGAACCTTTTTCATGCCATAATATGTTAGTTTTACCATACCACAAGAATTTTTTTATGATTTGCCTAAGGTACTTCGATTTTTAATGTAAAATTAGTTTTTAAAAGCTCAAATACGGTTTGTAATATACTGATAAAGAACTCCCCATTTTCATCTACCTGCTGCCTTTATACAATTCCTTGTCAGGGGTGTGATAAGAAATATATCGGCCAAACTGGGAAAGATTTGTCTACAAGATTAAATCAACATAAATATTCAGTTAGAACAGGACAGACTTCTAGTGCCCTTTTTATTCACCTTAGTAATGTTAACATGCGATTGATTGGACAGAGGCAAAAGAGATTTTATTTTGTAATGATTATATTAGTAGGAATATATTGAATCTGCTTTTATAAAGACTTATTCTGGAAAACTTTTAAATTTGAGCCCTGGTATGTACAAATTAGACAGTCTTATCATAGATAAAATAGTGAAGAGTTTTTTACATTATTCTTTAATTTAGTGTATTTGTCAAGTTCCTTCTTATGTATTTTCTTGTGAGTTTTAACATTATCCTTAAAGTTTTTGTACTAGTCAAAAAAAATTTTTTTTTTTTTTTATTTATTTATTTACTTATTTATTTATTTTTTATGTATTTCATATTGACAATATTGTTCAATCAGTTATCTTTGTTTATTGGTGTTTTAAGTATGTTGTTAGTGCCGTTATTATTGTTTACTATTCATAATTGTGAGTTCAGTTGTTTTATAAAAACTGGTTGGCATAGTCAGTGTTTTTCTCTTCTTTAAGTAATTGGGTCATTGGGCAATTACTTTTTTTTTCTTTTGACTTGTTTGGGGTGTTTTAAGCGGTTGGGTAATCTGGACGAATGCTGTTTCTGTTTGTAATGGCCTTATTGTACATACATATATAATTCTTTTTCCACTTTGCTTTTGTGAGAGCTTTCTTGCTCAATAGTTTTTACGTTTTGTATTACTTTGTGCCCCGAAGATGTGGTAAATACACGAAAGTACTTGGCACTCTGTCTTTTCATTTTTAAAAATTTTACCTGTGGCTTTTGCTGTTAAACAAAATCACGTGCTTACTTTTGTGATTTTATAGTACATATACATATATATATATATATATATATATATATATATATATATATATTATATATATATGTGTGTGTGTGTGTGTGTGTGTGGTGTGTGTGTATATATATATAACTGAATCACGAAAGTTTGGAACGTGATAAATCCATAAAATAAAGGTATAAACCGCGAAAGAAAAATAAACAACAGAGTTTCAGCAAGATCTCGACGTTCAACGTCCTTTACTCAGCAGAGTAAAGGACGTTGAACGTCGAAAGATTTTGCAGAAACTCCGTTGTTTATTTTTCCTTCGCGGTTTATACCTTTATTATATATATATATATATATATATATATATATATATATATATATATATATATATCCTAAATCCACGGTAGAAAGGTAAGGGAAACAGGGGCTTGGAACAAGTATTTTCCTAGTATATTCTACATTTTTAAGTTCAAAGTCCCTGTTTCCCTTACCTTTCTACCGTGGATTTAAGGATATTCTCAAGTACGTGTTCCTTCGCACTACATTGGATATATATATACATATCCTCAAAAGATCTAATAGAACGTGTGCAATCACTTTGAAGTGTGTATTGGAGACCTTAGGCCATTATACAAGCTGTTCATTTAGTTTGTAATACTGAATATTCTGTTACTGTGAAATCACTGCACAAAGTAGATCATTATCTTTGATGATTCCTTATCTCATAAGCTATAATGGAATAAATTCCTAACAAGCAGTGCAAGCCAATGAGGGAGTTATTTCCAAGTAGACCGAGTCTCCCAAATTGATGCAGAATCGTCGAACCTAGGCCGTCGATTGAACTGGGTCCTAAATTCTACTTTCCTGCAGGTAAGAGCCTAAATTGCCTCTAAGAAGTGTCGTAACGGGTCTCCTGGTCTGATATTGGCAAGCAGCCCAATGCCGTAGGTGAGGAGACGCTTACATTACCCATAATATTCGTCTGTTGGTTATTTTCATTAAAGCTTTCTCTTCATATTTGCTGGTAGTCTTGCTTTGCTGTTTTTCTTCGTTTGTATCTGGAGTTGATGTTCATCTGCTTAATCTATCTTGCGTTTTAGTTTTCTGTAAAAGAAACCTATTGAGATCGCTTTGTCTGTTCGCCCTCAGATCTTAAAAACTACTGAGGCTAGAGGGCTGCAAATTGGTATGTTGATCATCCACCCTTCAATCATCAAACATCCCAAATTACAGCCGTCTAGCCTCAGGATCTGTTATTTTGTTTAAGGTTAGAGTTAGCTATTGTCGTGCGTCTGGTACTGCCGAGTTCAATCCCGGAAGCCTCACTAACGCACCTTCACTTGACTGCATCTGGGGAGCAACTGAGCGCTGCCCGGTCGTAGCTGAGTTTCATACTGCAGCACATCGATTGTTTCATGCAGCATAGTACACTGTACAGAAAACTCGATTGCCCATATTTTACTTGTTTATAATAGTATTACTACCATTACCTGGTTTACGTAGTATCTTAGTGTTGCCATCTGCAATTTAGCTCAATATAATATTAAACTTATGGTTTTATATGCGCAGAGTATGGAAATTAATTTGAATTCTAAACCAATACTTGCGATTAAGGTAAACAAAAGCAGTTTATATTAACAAGTAACTAATACTAATAATAATATGAAGGATCACTGAAGACCAAATATGTTGTTTCCATATAACATTGAGTAGATTACAATATCTTTCTTTTAGTGGAAACTGTATTTATGATCATACGAAGCAATGAGTACTCTTAGAAGGAACTCTTGAAGAACGTCATTGAATACCTCTTAAATATAAACTTTCCATTGGTACATCAGTGAGGTTGCTGAAAATACCAAATTTCTTCATCCTTAAGCTAATGGGGCTGGCAACTTTTGGTTAAGTTCTAGTCGAGGTCACAGGGAAAGAAAACAAAGGAGAAGAATAAAAGTTGAGATTAACTTACAAGAAAGCGAGAGAAGAGCAAAACAGAAGCAAAAAGGGAATTCCAAAGTTTGGCGCCAGAAGAAACTAACAGTCATTGAACTGTGATGACATCAACAATTTGCGACTTCCAACGTGTCAGTGTCACAAGAGATGTACTGCGCGACGGGTACTGAGAGGAGGCTTCCCCGAGCTCAGCGAACCACTGACTGAAATAGTTGCTGTAGAAAAGAGAGTAAATTTCCTCCTTATGGCAGAAAAGTGGATGATTTACAGACAAAATAACATTGAGTTCACTGATCAAATGAGATTGCTACAGATGCA
>NC_061103.1:1079533-1107033 GCF_015104395.2 Macrobrachium nipponense | reverse complement strand
ATATATATATATATATATATATATGTGTGTGTGTGTATGTATATATATATATATATATTTATATATATATATATATATATATATATATACATATATGTATATACATAATGTATATGTATGTATAATTTTGTTTTTTGTTTTTTGTATAGGACACATTAATGAATGATAAACATCCCATCAAAGTAGGAAAATTGAAGTTATGGTAAAGAACCCCTTAAAATAACAGCATAGTGACATTCCTAACCTTTTCAGAGTAATTGCTGATTACTACGTCAACTGGAAAAAAAATTACGATAATTTGAAAGTTGGTCGTAAATTTTCTTTACATTTGCCTTATCATCAACTTGTCTCTGCTAAAAGAAAAATAAATGAATAGATAAAATCTGCCGATGGATGAGGGGTGAATGAGATTTGCAATATGCAACAGATACATTTGCTTTAATCATCTGTTTCCCATTGAACTGAAACCCCTAAGTGTTTTTTTTTTTATAAGGAGACTTTGATATTCGATTTTCTACTTCCTTCCAAAATGGTACCGGAATTGACCTCACCAGTATTTTCCCTTTTGAGAGTCCTCTGCTGTTTTTATCAAAGTTTCTCGGGGAAATAATGTCTAGGCCTCGGTATCCTTTTTTATCCTACAAGGAAAAATTCCAACATCCTGAATTGACCTCCCTGTTATTGGCGTCCTTTCAGGAATCCTTTAATGACATTTTCTTTTGGGGTTTCCTCCTGTGATTTTTTTTTTTTTTTTTTTTTTTTTTTTTTTTGGGGGGGGGGGTTAGGGGGAGGTGGCGAATGAATGACATGATTCCTGTGTTATTTTTTTACGTTTATTCAATTTTGGCACTTTTGGGTCTGCTATGAAATCTTTAACAATTTTTTAATGTCATATTTGCCATCATAAAAATGTTAGCTGTTAGTGTTTCATCTTCTAGCGTATTCTACGGGCTCTAGTAAGAATTTCATTTAGAAGAGTGAACAAATCCTATTACGATACATACACAGAAAGTACCATTGTAAGTTTTCATCTCGCCAAGAAAATATACGATTAACCCAATGTACTTATTTAGACCAAGTCCAAGGAAAACACGGGAAAGAAGGGGAATAGGGCTTGAGGTGACGTTTGGTAAAAAAAAACTAAACACAAATAAGAAAAATGTCGAAGGAACTAGAGATTATATTTTTATACTTAGTTGACACCCAACAACCTGTAGACGACTTGTGTGGCTCGAATTTTACGTAGTTTTATCACAGCTACTAAAAAAAAGTGCATTTCATGGCCGTGTTTAATTGATTTTCGTCGATAAAATCTCACCAAGACATCGGATATGGATCGTATTTTGGAAATAGCTATTTGAAGCCACAGCCTAATTGGCAAAAATATGCAGTGATATCTAATTTTGATAATTAAGGCACTTATCAAAGTAAATAAAAATTTTTAAAGGGAAACTTAGCTAAATCTAGCAGGCTCGTATATAAAGGCTAGTATAACGTCATTACTAAAGACCCTCCCACTCATTGATACTGTAGTGACGTACGTTACTAGAGACCCCGCCCTTATACTTAATGAATGAAGACGCAGATGTTGGTAGTAGTAGTAACAGTAGTATATGGAATCCTAAATAGTTTCACACATTCAAACTCCCAAGTAGAGTACAATTCAGGAATGGGCATTAAATGAGAATATTAATTTTGTAATACAGTTCCATGGCGAAATCCACGTTTCTGTTGATGTGAAACATGCACCAAGTCTTACACAGTTTCTGTGAAAACCATTGTTACCATGCAGGATAAGTGGAGTATCGTTCTGATACCTGCGAAATTAGCCAAACGGTCTCAGGGTCTATGTGGATAAAGACCAGTATTTAGCCAATGAATAAAACTGCATTATTTAACGTACTTTGTTTTTCTTATGCACACGGCCACATAAAGTGTTGATAATGATATTATTAATCATAATGAGAATAATTACATTAACATTCATTACTGTTACTATCATTATTCTTGTTATTAATATTATAATCACCATCATTATTGTTATTATTCATACTTCGACACCGTATACGTACGCATATATAGACAGATATGGTGCATACATAAATGCATTAACACATAATACATAAATGAAATTTATAATATATACGTATATATATGTGTGTGTGTGTGTGTGTGCGCGCGCGCGCGCGTGTGTGTGTAAGAAGGACAGTAGAATAGGCAAGTTGTTAAAAATGATCGTTGCAGCTAATCAGTGAGATGGTTTATTAGTCAAGCAAATACGGCCATTGTTTATTCTTGGTTTGAAAAGTAAGAAATACTTTGATATAAACAAAATGTTTGTATATATTTCTTTTTCATACTAGTCATTCTAATATAATCCCTATAAAAGTCACCTTTGTCCTCTTGTCTAAATCGTTTTGTGTTTGTGTATCGTCATATTAACCACTTACCCGTTAATAATTAGCATGACGCAAAGGATTCTTTCTTCGTTGCATACTGCAAAAAACACGCAACACGAAAGCAGTCTTGAATCCATGAGGACAATTTGCCAGGCTTGTCATAGGTGAAGCAGCTTTGACCAATGACGATCGGCTGCCCTCGCCCTGTTGTCGGCGGTGTTCAGGTACCGTACCAACTACCTCTAAATGATCGTATTTTCGTTTCAATATGATTGTATTTCACCAGTTCCAAAAGTCTTGTATAGGTGATAATCAAAAGGTAAATAGAAATAGTGTTATAACTGCTATGTATTCCTATAGTTAAAATATAACTTTAAAATGAAAATAGTGATATTGCCATTTGTATATTTACCAATTCCACTTGCTATGATATTGTCCATGTATATATACCAAATTCTTTTTCATTACCGTGGTATCACCAATGGAAACCATAATATCATCGTCATTCTCAACAGTGATTTGCCTAGCCTTTCCTTTAATACAAATTCAAAAAGTGTTAAATATTTGTGATTCACGCTACTAGGAACCCTGCTATTACGTCTGATGTCATAGTTTACGTCACAATTAGCCTCTCTCTGGGTTCCCACTAAATTTTGCTAAGTCTCCCCTTACATTTCTTTTATTTACTTTGATAAGTGCCTTAATTATCCACATTAGACATTACTGCACATTTTTGCCAGTTAGGCCGTGGTTGACAAAAAACAAACAAAACAAAAAAACACAAAACACATGTACTTACCAATCAGTCCAGTTACTCCGGGGGCTATCCTGTGCTGTCCACTGGTTGAGGTCTCAGAAATACCAACAACAACACAAAAAAAGGCAACATACACACCCACTAACAACACCAACAACAACCCTCAACCACAACAACTCACATATAATAACAGGAACTCACATACACCTCAACAAAGACCTCACAGCACAACAACTCTTAAGCAACAATATCAACTAACAAAACAACAACTAAACAACAAACAAAACACAACTTAGCTGACTTTCAATTCCTCTACTAAACTGCTGTCTGAACTACTTATCATCACCAGCCCTCACCAAAGACTGACTGAAAAACTCACTCAAAACACAGAACTCTAACAATCAACAGCACCAGCAGACAGCCCAGAACCCATCAACAACCAATCCAGTCATTAACTATCCATACAGCAATTACACCCTCTCTTTCTCTCTCTCTCACACACACACAGACGTTGTCAAGTGGAACTCCATAACTCCTCCATATTTCCTCCCCTGTTACATTTGACAACGTCTCCTTTCACTCACAACACCCACACTAAACAGTCTTCCGCAACACCCACGGATGCTCAGATGCAGGTCCCCTGAATCTTGTTTGAGGGCCCTCATACACACTCTCAGTTACACCGCCATCAACTTCTCCCAGATCACTTCCAGTCAGACTACCATTACTATCTCCCTCACTACCATCCCCCCAAATCCCATTCACTATCTCATCTACCCCTTCCAACTCTTGTCCGAACATCTCTCGTAACTCTGCCACCAAATCACTTATCTCATTTACACTCCTGCCAAACTCCCGAAGAGACTCATTCATACTGCCAACTACATCCTTACCACCTGATTCCCTTCCCGGTGAAACTTCGCTAAACCCTGTCAATTCAAACCCACACACGCTATATGTATCATTCCTCCCCTCAAGGTCATCTGTATTACATGCCTTATCCACCATTTTTACCCTAACACTAACCCCTCTATCGTGTAGCTCACGTTTCTCCCTTTCATTCCCATTCCTTACCTTCTTCCGCTTTCTTCCATACTCAACCAACACTAACTGCCGATCTTCCAGACCCATTTGCTCACCGACACTCGGCTCACATTTATTCACCTCAACCACTCACTCATCGCATTCTCCCAAACATACTGTCGCATACTAGAGGACCCACCCAACTGAATCCCCTTTTCACTTAGTTTCCCGAATTCCCAGCCTGACTCATCCTCTTTCGCCTACACACACTCGCCACGTGACCTTCCATTCCACATTCAACACACTTCGCACATTGTTCTTTACACATCCTAGCATAATGGCCATTCGTCCCACAGTTGCCGCAAACTATGTTCATACGAGTACCCCGACATCCACTAGCGATGTGCCCTGCCAGTCCACACTTATAACATTTAATATCCCTATCCTTCTTACACTCACTCACCAAATACCCTGTTTGCCCACACCCGAAGCACGCTCCTAACGCCCAACGACATTCATTCTTCCTGTGTCCTGGCTTACCACATCTATGACACTGATCTCCTCGCTCATGACTAAGTGACCCTACTCTTCCAACACTCGCACTCCTATCTCTTTTAGGGCTAACTACACTCACATTACTTGCCCTAACGCTCCTATCTACCACTCGCTCTGCCATTCGCCTCGGCCCTTCCAAAACTGCCTCCCTATAGCTTCTAAACTCTGGAACAACCTCAGCTACTTCAGTCCTAACACTAACACTTCTACTCTCTTTCATACACCTGTCTAACTCGTAATCCTCAACTATTTCTAAAATGTCGTTCCATGTTAACCTTTCATTCGTCCATCGCATTTTCTCCTTACGTTTCAGATTTATAAACTCATATACACTCTCTGGTACAGTCGCCAACAACTTTCGCACTAACTCCTTACACTCATTTATCCCTTCGTCCCCAAACTTTTTCCTGGCTAATGTTTCTAACCTACAGACATACATCGACAATGAGTCACCAACATTCATTCTTGCCTCTTCAAAATCTTGCTTTCTCCTATATCTAACGCTACTCTTTATCCTCTTTGCCTGTTCTACAATCCTAGCTTTTACACTCTCATACGGCACATTTCCTACACTCATCATCACTCCATACATACTCAACAAGAATCCTGTCAAAAAGCTACCTAACTCTCTTGCCCACACTCTCTTGTTATCCCCATACTTTGCCTCACAATACCTCTCATATTCTTTAAAAAAAGTCCTCTATGTCCCTACTACTATATTCCTCATATTGTGCACATCGGGGTACCTCTCTCATATACACAGCCTTTCGTAACTCTTGCTCACTCTCACTCTCACTTTCGCTACTTCCATTCTGACCCATCTTTCCCTCTTCCGAATACAGCGAATCCGCTTCCATACTCACGTCCATACCCCTGACTACGCTCTTCTTACCCTTCTTCTTTCTACTTACCTGTTTCCACTCACCGCTATCCAAATCACTCTCAGCCCTTTCCCCAATGTATTCTGTCCTAATCTCATCCTGTCCGTCACCCTTACTAACCTTCTTTCCCTTAGTCTTCTTTTCCTCAGCCACTTTCTTATTCTTGTCTTCAGGTTTATCCTTACCCTGTGTCTTCCCCTTACCTATCACAACCGAATCACCTTCTTCACTCGTACACTCATCCACTCGCTCTTTCGCTTCCTTTACCACTCCTGGCCCGTCACAAGACCCAGTAGGCCTACCTCCTACAGCTCCCTCTCCAACGAATCCCTTCATCATTTCCTGCATCATCTCTTGCACTGCATTCATCATTACCCCGAATTTTTTGTCCATTTTCTCAACCATTCTCTCTTCCGCTCCTTTCACCTCTTCTTTCATTTCCACTTTCGCACTTCTTATCATTCCTCTCATTTCCTCTAACTCGCTCTTCAGCTCCTCACACTCTACCCTCAACCTCTCATTCTCCACTTCCAACCTTCCCTTAGCTTCCCTCGCCAACCTTAGCTCCTCCTTCAGCCTCTCTATCTCCTTCAACCCTTCCATCCTCACTTTCTCCACCAATCACACAACTCACTACCCCAATTGCCCTGCAGCTGCCGCACCAACAGCCCCTGTTCGGGCGCCAAAAAATAATGTGGCGGGATCACAAGCTTGAAAAAACAAGCGGACAAAACCCTCCCCACATTAACCTAATCACTCCAGCTACCCAACCCACCCCAGTCACACTTTCTTCTTTACACAACAAAATACAGCAGGACAATTGACAAAAAAAAAAAAAAAAAAAAAAAACATGTACTTACCAATCAATCCAGTCACTACCGGCTATCCTGTGCTGTCCGCTGGTTGAGGTCACAGAAATACAAACAACAACACAAAAAATCACAACCCACAACCCAATAACACAACGACCAAGGACCTTTTAAGGAATAACAACCCGAATCTCACAACCCGACAACCAAAGAACAACAACAACCAACAACAACAAAAAGGCACACAACAACCCCAACAAACCACAACACACAACGACAACAACACAACCACCAGGACCACAACAACAACAACAACACACACAACAACAAGGAACACAACCACAACCTCACACATAACAAAAACTCAGCAATACAACAAAAGACCAACGCACAAACAATGAACAACAACAAAAAACCAACAACACAAAAAGGCAACACAAACACCCACTAAGAACTTCAAGAAATCACAACAGCCCCCAGCAACAACAACAACCCTCAACAACTCACAACCACACCAAGAAACCACAACAGCTCCCAACAACAACCCTCAACCATAACAACTCACAATAACCCAACAAAACAAACTCACAAGCGCAACAATCCAACAACACAGCTCTAAATCAACTAACATCAAACTTAAGAATAACCAACAATAAAATCAACAACACACAACTCAAAACGAATTTCACCGCCTTCACTAGATCGCTGCCGATACCACCGACTATCACCAGTTCTGACTAAAGACTGACTGAAAACTCTCACTCAAAACACAGAACTCTAACAATCAACAGAACCAGCAGACAGCCCAGAACCTACCAACAACCAATTCAGTCATTAACCATCCATACAGCAATTACTGTCTCTCTCTCTCTCTCTCTCGTCTCTCTCTCTCTCTCTCCTCTCTCTCTCACACACACACACACACACAGACGTTGTCAAATGGAACTTCATAACTCCTCCATAATGGACTCCTAAGGAGGCAGGATGCCAACAACCCGGAACCCCACACTATAAATACCACCCAGTCGAATTGGAGGACTGTGATAAAGCAAAAAAAAAAAAAAAAAAAAAAAAAAGAAAAAAAAAAGGAAAAAAAAATAATAATAAGTATTATCACAAAGAGAGTTTATGAACTACAAAACTACAGCAGAGCACGATCTACATTTCCTGGATTCTCAACGAATAGAAGATATCAAGCCACTTTGTCATAGATGATGTCGAAAACAGAATTGTAAACAAAATCTTTACGTTTTTTGTTACTTACAAATTCAGGAGAAATGACGGCTAAGGAACGTAATCAGAAATTACGAGAGAGAGAGAGAGAGAGAGAGAGAGAGAGAGAGAGAGAGAGAGATATTCAGTGTTATGTCTGACTGTAGTATATTCTCTCAAACGTAAATCCTTTTACACACAGATAGCGAGTATGTACTATATATATATATATATATATATATATATATATATATATATATATATATATATATATATATATAGAGAGAGAGAGAGAGAGAGAGAGAGAGAGAGAGAGAGAGAGAGAGAGAAGCTAATCTTTATAGTTATCCAAATACTCAAAGTACAGTTTTCTATATTAAATTATTTCTGGTTGGATAGAAAACGTTAAAAATAGTTAAATGGTAATCTATGGTAATCTCGTATACCTTGCTTGTAAATTTCAAAAATCAAATAAAATCACTATAAAAATAAAGATATTTATATTATAATATGACGAAAGGCGCTGTTAGTAATACAAAGAATATTTATGCTTCAAATTAATACTAAATAAAGGGTAGAAAGTGCCAGATTTTTTTTGTCATATAATATTTTCTCAAGATTGTACGCTACAGACATCTATTGAGTGCTATGACAATCTTCGGATCAAGTTTGGTTGTTTGAAGACGAAACTATTACATATTGTTTCAGCAAGACCACGAATAATCCCTGGACCGATATATATGATAAACAGTATAAAGTAAGTAATTTATATATCTCTAAAATTTAACCTTAATAAGGGAACGTTTTGAATAACGTAAAATGTTTTCAAGAAAGTGACAAAGTTTGTTCTGGTAACAAACTATGGCTGCTCTTTGTCCGGAAAGGAAGCAGGACTTTCAAAATTAATGGAGGCTTTAGCATGCAATTAAAGGCAAAGGACGACGTAGTCTTTACGAGAATAAATTAATTAAAGGCGTTGATTGATTCCCGTGAGGAATACTTTGTCATTTTCGATCAAAAAATGCGTAAATATTTTTAAAAAAGGCTGAAAAACCTCTCGTTTAAAGTCTTAAAAGTTGGTATTCATGAGATATCAAGGACTATTTATATCAAACATCTTGAATCATTTAAATTTTATTTTAATGGAAATACTGCTATTTTAGTGATATATTCAATCAAAACAATTGTTTCTGGTTAAAAGTACGTTTCAAGTTTGCTAAAATTCCTGAAAATTAGAAAATTGAGGTTGAAATAAGTCGGGATTTGTTACTCAGAATTACCAACATTAAAATTCTAGGATACGACAGGAAATCGAGGCGCAGCCCTGGGAATATGAACAGTTGTAATGGAATGATATATATTGCAAACGGATGCAATTTCCATCAATTTGTATATGAATTACATCCAAGTTTTCCCTGCACACAAGCTGAAAATACATTTGCAGTTGGTAAACCTGTTTCCCATATCAGTATAACTATAATTTTAAGTATTTCCTGACATATTTATTACTATTTTTCTCTATATGATATTGACAGAGGATATTCTAACTTCATTACAGACATAAGAGATAATTTAATCTTTATTATCTTCGAGAAATTCGAGGGACAAATAATTGCTCTTTTAAGTTATCAGTTTTACAAAAATCTCGTATATGCAGACCACTACCCTCAAGATGAAATATGTCAATGTATGGAAATTTATGCTCTAATGAAAAGCGTCATCGAATTATTTATTAGAACGTACCCAGTGATTGTATTTTGTAATAATTTAGTCAGAAGAAGACTTACAAAGAATCGCAGCGCTGACACCCTGTAAGTAATCTGTAACCCTGTAGTTGGCCATACAAACCCTCGAAAAAATTAAAAGTGCGAACCGAAAGAAATATATAATTTATGTAAGGTTTTGCCGAGATTAAAGCTCCGAATAATGATATGTGTAAGGGTTACATTTTAACATACATATATAATCCATATATGTAAATAAGCCCATGACCAAGGGGTCACTGGCGAGAACAAGGAGTGTGATAAGGAAAGATAAAGAATGCAAGCTAGACGCTGCCGCATTGTATCTGTGACGCCCTGGTTTGCATTTACCTGTGGTAATCAAAAGCATTGTCTTGTAAAACAGGTCACAGTGCCTTCGCCTGAGAACATGGTGACCTATAACCCACAGAGACAACTACGTGACTTCCTAGTCACATGTTCATCATCTGTATGTTATGTATGCTGAGCTAAGCTTTGCTCTCCTATCTTTTGTAAATGCATTGTAACTTAGAACTCTACTTCCCTCATCGAGACAAGTTCTCTGAACCACTTCTTCCTCTACTCAAGAGATGTAGTTTCAAAAATATATGTTAAGTTTGACAACCATGCGTTTGAACGTCTTCACCTTTATACTCAAAGAAGATACTAACGAAACTTAGAAACTCTCTCCGCAATCGATGTCACTCCGACAAGAATGGGAAATATACAAACAGATACTTGCGTATAACATCGCATGTTACATAGGCGTATCCCGTATATACTGGTGGCAGCTCGACGGCTCTATGTCAACTGAAGCTTAACGAATCATAGAAGATGTAACATATCAGAAGTCAACTGAGGAAAGAAGATCTTCAAGCAACTTAGAGGTAACACATGCATCCTACAAACAGTAAGAAATGTCCTTCATCTCATGAGATGCATTCAAGAGGATGTATAATCGTTTAGCGAACGTCTTCCATTACATATCTTCAAGAAACAAACCGGATGTGTCTGCAGCATTGGATCTTCATGGACCAAGCAATGGGAAACGAATCATTCAACAAACAAACAACGCATGATCAGAAGGCGGAGCGGGATGGGAAAAAGCGAGGCCGTGACGTCATCAAAACACTACGATCTTCCTCTTATATACCGCAGCTAAGTACAATTCTTTATTCATTTTGGTGTGTGACTTTGAGTGTTCTCCATACACAAGATCAATCATCCATTATTCCTGGGGGTGAGTTATACGTTATTCTTAATCTTCCTTTCTTGCAGGAATCTATCTTCAACTGCGGATTCTCGCCCTGCAGCCCTTTTTTTATCTTTGTTGCTACTTTTTTTTCTTTCAGAAGTTCTCCGGAAATATCTTTATCATATTATCTGCTTTTAAACTTATAATTTTTGGGGACTCTATTATTATCTGTAACACATTTTTCTTATCTCATATTGCATATGCGTTTATGAGTGGACGAGTGTATTCATATAGATATTTCGATAGGATAGCTAGGAATCGTAGTGATAAAAAACAAACAAAAGTCACGATGGCCACCACTGCACCCAGTAATCCCGCACCGAGCAACCCTCTTGTTACTTTGATCAGCGCAAGGTCTGCAATTGCTCCCTTTCAAGGCCGGGTCAACGGGTTCTTGCCTCAAAGCGTAGAATCTTGGATCTCGTCAGTAGATGCTCATTTAAAAGCAAAATGCATCACTGACCCATCCGTACAATTACAGGAAGCTAAAAGTTTCATTGACTTTGCTAAAGGAGATGCAGGTTTGTACCTGAGAAGAGTCTCTTTCCAAGAGGCGGATACATGGGATGAATTTAAAATTAGATTAAGAGCCATATATGGCAGTGAAGAAGCGTTGAATGTAGTTTTAGCTTTGAGGAACATCCTTAATCTGGCCTGTATGACTCAACTTAACGTTGTAGAGAGAGCGGCACTAATTGCTGATCGGCTGAATGAATATCAGGATAGTTTGCGTACTTCCACTTGGGTTACGGGAAGGAATATGGGCGTGAAAGATTTTATCAGGCTCACATATTTAACCTGCATAACAGTTATGTTGCCGGAAGCTTTGGTACGATGCTTTGACAAGAAGCTAGCGCCCGATAGTACAGAACTAGTCATATATAAACAAATTAAGAAACATATGTCTAAGTGCACTGATCTGGACCCCTTGCTTACTCAAGTTTTTGCAAAGAATGAAAGTAAACCACAGCAAGTAAATATAATCAATAATAACGCAGCAGGGGTAAATTGTTTCAATTGTAAGCGCACAGGGCATATGATTGGAGGCTGCCTAACGCGTTATTGTTCAATTCATAACAGCTCCAGTCATTCTTACAATCGTTGTTTCTCACGTTACCAACAACAACAGAATGCCAAAAGCACACAAAATGTTGCCAATGATAATAAGAAGAAGAATCCTCATTACTATAAAAATAAACAGGCAAACAGAAACTCGGCTCAAAATCAGAAACAAACAAATCGTGCTTCAGGAAATTCTGTTCCTGGGCCGTCTAACCAAAACTCACAGAGTCAGTCAAATTTTCCGAGTGTGCAAAGCAAAACAAATACCACGTAATTAACTCCAGCGGGGGAGAGAGTGATGTTGGGTCATTCGTATCAACATCTTTTGAATCAAATAACAAATTTAATCACCTACAAGATCTATGCGAGACCCAGAATTTTCCTATGAACCACACGACCGAATCCAAAAAACCAGTGCAGGTTCCCGTAGACTTTCACCGTATACATGCTATTATCAGTAAAGATGAATTACGTCCTACATTGCATGCCGTAAATTTAGAGCATGGGCCCTTCACACTGTTTTTTTATTCCGGTAGTCCACGTAATATCATGGATTTCCGGACTCATCACATGTTGTTTTCGAACTTTCCTATTGAAAAGTCCGGAGTACGACTTTCGGGTATTGGAAATAATGAATTAAGTGTAGCAGGAGTAACTCAAATTCAGTACAAGGTGGGCAAGCGCACGCTAGCCGATACCTTTATCGTTGTACAAAACATTGATATGTATCCAGCTGTAATTATAGGATACCCGTCTATGGGCATTCAAAACATTACCTTAGCCCCTGCCAAACACGGCGTGTATATCAAAGGAAAATTCTATAAATCTTCTAACACCTTAAAATCAGTTTTGGACAAAAAGGAGACAAACAATCAAACAGTAACGTACATTGAGGAACCAATCACTTGTCTCATGAATCATGACATTGTTCAAGCGACCCAACAGAATTCTCACACACCCGTAATAGCAGACTGCACGCAAACTCTCGAGCCGAACATACCTTCGAATATATTAGTGCATGTAAAGAAGACCTTGCCGGGGTCCGAAATGTTAATCCTTTCCGACACTATGAAAATTAACGGACTGTCCGTAACACAAGCGCTATACACTGTTGGTTCACAGCAAAAAGTTAACATTGAAGTCTGTAACCATTTGAATACCAATCTAGTGATCCACAAAAATCAACACATCGTGGATGTGGAAGTTTATAAGTATCACATTCTCACTATCGCTGAAATTAATCACGCTCAACCTGTTGTGGACGAATCCATCTTACAATCTATCAAAAGTAAAATAAATAAAGACATTCAAGAAGAGGAGATTCAGCAGAAATTTTTTGATCTTTTAACTAACTATCATGATGTGTTCTCCACTACCGAGGGATCTCTGGGAAAAACAGATGTTATTGAACACCAAATACGGCTAAAAGACAAGCATAAGGTTATTTACGTACTTTCGTACCGACTCCCTATGAAATTCCAGAATGAGATGAATGATGAAGTAGGTAAAATGTAGAAGAAGGAGTCATTTGGAAATCAAACAGCCCTTATAATTTCCCCTTAATCGTCGTACCGAAAAAATATCGAACTTGGCGTATTTGCATAGATTTTCGCCGCTTAAATGAGGAAACGATTCCCGATTGATTCCCAGTGCCATGTACTGACGATATTTTATCTTTGTTAGGACAGAACAAATATTTCACCAGTTTGGACTTACATAAAGGCTTTCACCAGATACCTTCAGAAAAGGAGAGTATCCCATACACCGCCTTCAGCACAGCCAGGGGACATTATGAATTTTCATGTATGCCTTTTGGTTTACATTGCGCCCCAATTACATTTACCAGAATGATTAATATAGTGTTCAGAGACTTGTTAGGGGATACCCTACATGCCTATATGGACGACCTTGTAATCTTTTCTAATACCTTAGAAGAACATTTACGTAAACTAGAGCTAGTGCTACAGAGACTAAGGCAACATAATTTAAGAGTGAAGATAACTAAGTGTGAGTTTTTTTAAAACAGAACTCTCTATTTAGGTTTCACGGTGTCTAGTCAAGGACTTAAGGTGGTCCACGATAAGGTGTCGGCTATCCGTAACTTTCCAACACCTACTAACGTCATGGGGATACAGCCATTTTTTGGCTGTAGTGGCTATTACCGTCGTTTCATTCGCAACTACTCCTGTTATAGCCGCTCCTCTAACTGATCTTACGAAGAAGGGCATAGATTTTATATGGTCTGAAAAGCATCAACAGGCATTCGATACCTTGAAAGAGGAATTATGCAGTTCCCGTATCTTAAAATTCCCTGACTTCAATAAGGAATTCTTTATCGCAACCGACGCCTCAGACCAAGGGGTAGGAGGGTTGGTTGGTTGGTTTTATAAAGTTTAGGTGTAACACCAAGCACTGGGGCAGCAAAGGCCATTCAGCGCTTACTGTATAACTATGAAATTATAAGACGTTATATCATATAAAGCAGGTTTATTTCTTTGAGATATTTTATTATATTTTGAAGTGGGGTATTTTCTCCCAATAGTTCTTCAAGTGGTATGTTATATATGTTGTTGGATCTTCGTTTTCTTTCGAATTTATTGCATTTAGTTAGTAGATGACGGACTGTGACCAGAGTACGACAATGGTCACAGTAAGGGGCCTGTCTTTCCTCGCCTTGCAACATCAAGTATTTGTGTGTTAAGTATGTGTGTCCTATTCTTAATCTTGTTAATATGACATCTTCCCTTCTTTGACATTGTTGTCTATTCCAAGGTTTTACAGATGGTTTAATATGCTTTAATTTATGATTCAATTCTAGCCATTCTTTTTCCCATTTTGATTGACAGTATTCATTTATTGTTGTTTTAATGTCATTGGAAGGTATTTGTATTTTTTTGATAGACTCCTTTTTTACTGCCTTTTTGGCGTCTTTATCCACCTCTTCATTACCCTTTATACCCACATGGGAAGGGACCCAACATAGTTTTATATTTATAGATTTCCGTTTTACTATTATATCTATCCACTCCCTTATTTCTTCAATTACGGGATGAGAAACTGTGTATTGTCTTAGCGCTTCTAAAGCACTGTAAGAATCCGTGTATATTACAAAGGTATCGTTTGCCTTTCCCACCATAAAGGCATGTTTTATAGCCTCTAATATAGCATTTATCTCTGCAGTGAATATCGAGCATATTTTTGGAATTTTTTCCCTTATTTTTATATTTTTTGTTACTACAGCATAGCCTACACCCTCCTTCGACTTGGAACCATCTGTATAAATACTAATATCCCGTTTATGTTTTTCCTGGTGTGACAGAAATTCACTCTTTAATTGTGCATCTGTTACATTCTTATTAAATGATTTCTCACAGATTTCTATTTTAGCATGTCTCCACGGAGGTATTTTAGGAGTGGTTATTTTTGATATGCTACTTGTTCCTAATTTTAGATGTTCTATATCAGGTTTTAATCTATTCTCCAATGGTTTAGAGGCTCTTGGTTTATTGTCATAATTATTTGTTATGTTCTTCATATATTTGGTGTTTGGATTATCATTAAGGTTATTTATTTTAGCTATATATTTTAATCCCATTTCTTCTCTTCGTACTTTCAGGGGATCTATTCCTGCTTCTACATACAGACTTTCCACGGGGGAAGTTCTGTAGGCTCCAGTGCATAGTCTAATACCCATGTTATGTATGACATCCAGTTTTGTTAATAGGGTTTTAGAAGCACTACCATATACTTGACATGCATAATCAAGTTTACTTAGACAAATAGCCTTATATACTTTTATCAGAGAGGTTCTATCAGCACCCCAGTCATTATGCGCAATTACTTTTATTATATTTAATGATTTTCTCACTTTTATCGCCAGTTGTTCAACATGTTCTTTAAATGTAAGTTTTTTATCAAGTATTAACACCGAGGAATTTAATCTCATCATAATATTCAATTATATAATTATTTATGAATAAAGTAGGAATTAATTCCTGTTTTCTTGATCTAGTAAATCTGACTGCTTTTGTTTTTTGCGGTGAAAAGGTGAAAATTTAAAACCCTTGTTATCGGCCCATTTTTTTATCCTATTTATGGCTGCTTGCAATCTGTTGGTTATGTCCAGCGCTTTTTCACCGCTACTATATATGACGAAGTCATCTACAAAAAGGGATCCTTGGACTCCTGGTGGGATCATTTCCATTATCTCATTTATTGCTATTGCAAACAACGCCACGCTTATTACACTACCTTGGGGGATTCCTTCCTCCTGGATAAATGATTCGGAGATTTCTGCCCCCACTTTGACTTTTATATATCTTTCAGATAGGAATTCCCTAATATATTCATATAAATTGCCTCCTATTCCCCATTCTATCAATTTTTTTAAAATCCCTCCCCTCCAGGTGGTATCATATGCTTTCTCTAAATCGAAAAATACTCCTATTGTTTGTTTTTTACCAACCATTGCATTTTGTATCTCTCTTGTAATCATTAAGAGGGGATCTATGGTACTTTTATTTTTCCTGAATCCAAACTGTCTGTTTGACAATAGCCGTTTATTTTCTAATACCCATATTAATCTGTTATTCACCATTTTTTCAAATATCTTACTTAGACAACTAGTAAAGGCTATTGGCCTATAGCTACTTGGTGACTCTGGGTCTTTTCCTGGTTTTAAGCCCGGTATGATTAGAGATTCTTTCCAGGTTTTAGGCATGCTGTGAGAGTGCCATAATTCATTTAAAATTTCTAATAAAAAGGTTTTGCTTTCATCTGGAAGATTTTTTATCATTTCATATCTAATGTTGTCTTCCCCCGGAGCTGTTGGATTTGCAAGTTTCAGGACATTTTCCAGTTCTTCCATGGTGAAAGGAAGATTATAGATTTCCTGATTATTAGATTTTATTGGTATTGGGATATAATTTTTGATTTTTAATTGGAATTTCTTCGTATAATTCGAGATACTAGATGTTTTGGCGAAGCATTTTCCCAATTCATTGGCTACTAGTTTGGGGTTTGAAATATACTTGTTTTCTACTTTTAATGTAGGTAATGGTTCTGGCCGATATCTACCCTGCAGTTTATTTATTTTCTTCCAGATTTCTTTGTCTTGAGTTTTAGAATTTATATTATTAATATATTTTTTCCATGAATTTCTTTTGGCTATCTTGAATATTCTTTTCTGCTTTGCTTTAACTCTCAAATATGAAATTCTATTGGCATCACATTTATGTCTCAGATATCTTCTAAAGCATGTTCTCGTAATCTTCCTTGCTGCTTTACATTCCTCATTCCACCAGGGTACCAGTGGTCTAGTCGGATTGCCTGAGGTAACTGGAATAGTTTCATTTGCTTTATCATCTATTGTTTTTACGAGATGTTCATAAGCATCTATGTGGTTTCTAAAGTCAGATAGTTTTTTGTTAATCACCGTTTTCTCTTTATATAAATTCCAATTTGCTTCCTCCATTTTCCTCTTCGGTATATATGTTATATTAGAATTATTTTTTTGCTCAATTTGTATTGGCCAGTGGTCACTCCCAAATAATTATTATTTATTTCTTTCCAACTGAAATCTGTGGCAATTTCTGGGGAACATAAAGTGATGTCTATTGTAGAGGTGCTATTATGATAAACATCAAATCTTGTTGGAGAACCATCATTTAAAATAATCAAATTTTGTTATCTATAAAATCTAGGAGAATATTTCCTCTCCTGTCAGATGATGTACTTCCCCACATGGGATGTTTGGCGTTGAAGTCACCTACTAATAAGTAAGGCTTTGGTAATTGTTCTATTAGATTTTCTAAGTCTTCCACTTGTAATTGTCTATTATTTCCAAGATGATCTATTAAGCGACTTTCTAAAGATGGTTCCATATATATTGAGCATATTGTTATTTTTTTTTCTAGGAATACTTGAACTGCACATGCCTGTATTACTGAGTTAATCCTAACAGGTTGGCATTTTATTGACGAATGCGTTATGATTGCAGTTCCTCCTTGGCTGTTGTCATTTAAAATTTGTGTTGATTTCCACACATTATAATTTATGCCAGCATTGAGAACATTGTTACCTATTTTAGTTTCCTGTAAGCAAATGATATTTGCATTACATTCTCTAATTAGGGATTTTAAGTTTTCCTTATTTGATACGTATCCTCTAATATTCCACTGTAAAATAGACATTTTAAGAAGGTTTTGGGTTTTGTTTTAGTATCTTTATTTGTTTTCCTGAACTTTGAATTTTATTAAAGTTATATAATTTTGCTGTACTTTGTTCTTCTTTTGGTGGGTGATGTATTTCTGCTATTGTTTTCTTTATTGGCTGAAGAGTCTCAGATGTTATTTTTATTAGAGGTGCATTTAAATGGCTTTTGATCTTGGGTTCTATTTCAATACTTTCATCAATTTTATCTGATGTTTTAACTTTCTCTTTTATTTGGGTTTCTCTTTTTTCATTTTTTGTTTGCAAGCAATTTTCGTTGACTTTGTCTTCTCGGTATTCATTTTTATCCATATAGATTTTGGGTCTTACTGATTGTTTAATTTGTTTTTTGGATTTGGGTGGGGTTGTTTCAAGTAGTCTTTTTTTGTCTTTTGAATTAGCTCTTGTATTTTGCTTGTCCTCCAAATTCATTTTGTCTTCATGTATTTCTGGTGTTGGTAATATATTATATAAATTTGTGTTGCTTATATGTTCTGTAGCTTCCGAGCTTGAATTTTGGGCCTTTATATTATGAGTATTCTCAGTTTGATCTATATTGTGCAATTTTGTAGGAATTTGGTTTTGCACTTCTTTATTTACTACCTTTTTATATGTGTTTTTCCTTGCTGGATCTTGTAAACCTCTTACTTTTAGTTCTATCTTAGCTTCTCTTATTGACATTCCACTTCTTTCTTGTAAGATTTTTAGTTCAGTGTTATATAAGTAATATGCGCATTCCTTTGATCTTGAGTGGTGATTCTGACCACAATTTATGCAAATTGGGTTTTCACAGTCCCATTTTGTTGTGTGGTTGTATGATCCACAACATGCACATCTTGGAGCTTCTCTACAATTTTTATTTGAATGGCCATATTTATTACATGATTTGCACTGTAGTGGTTTAGGGATATATGGTCTTATCTCTCTCGTCTGCCCTAATACTTTAATAGTTAAAGGGAGTTCGTTTCCTTCAAATTTCAATTTAGCTATTTGTATATTGATTTTTGAATTTTTCCTACTTGGGATATCATAGATGTCACAGTCTTCAATGTTTTTATATCTTTTCTTAAGAGAGTCCATCAACATATTTTTATCGATTAGTTCGTCATCATTATTTGGCAGGATTATTGTACCACAAATACTATTAAGTTTATTATGCTTGGTGACTTTTATTTTTGTGTTATCTATGTTCGTAATTTGTAAGTAGTTTTCTGATTGGGCTTTAGTAGTGGTTTCCACTATCCATGTATTTGTTTGCGTTTGACGAAATTTCATGTTTTCTGTTGGGTATCTGGTCAGTAAATAATTTTCCAATTTTAAATTTGAAATTTTGTTTTCACTTTCTATTGTCAAAAATCTTGTCCAACTGTCTTTTCCAAGGGGTAGGAGGGGTACTGCTTCAGCAATATGACAAACAGTTCTTCCCTATAGCTTTTTATTCATGTAAACTGAGACCTTCTGAAAGTAAATATGCAGTAATAGACAAGGAAGGGCTCGCTATTTTTAACTCACTAGTACATTTTAAGTTCATAATATACGGCTATCTTGTCAAGTTCTTACTGACCATAAGCCCCTCACCGACTTCTTCAAAGGCTTTAGTCACAGTCCCAAAAGAACTCGGTGGCATATGATCATTCAGGACTTTGGCGCAAGGATAGGATATCTATCTGGGAAAGCAAATATCATTGCTGATGCACTATCACGTAACCCGTGCCATCTTGTACGGAGCCATTAGCTGAACTAGTAGATATATCAACATCTGTGCCTATTGTTAAAACTGTATCTGAACAGGAAGACCCGGGTTGGAGCGCTGAACTCATACAGACTGAACAAAGAAAAGATCCGCAGTTAAAGAAAATAATAGATGCTTTGAACGGCAATCCTAAAGAAGAGGAATATGTGAAGTATACGCAGCAGAATTATATAATCAAGGATAACATTCTGTGTAGGTCCGTGACAAGGAAAACCCGAAACACCCCACAGGTGACTAAGGACCAGGTAGTGGTACCAATCTCGCTTATACCAACCATCTTAAACTGGTTGCATTCCAATCCATTACATGGTCATCCAGGGTTCTCTATCATGTCAAAGAAAGCTAAATCACTATTTTATTGGCCTACGATGCTTACAGATATAAAAAAACACATAGCTAATTGTCACGTTTGTCATGAAAACAAAGGGCACACTAAGACACCTGTCAGTTTGGGGACCTATCCCATGCCCAACCAACCCTTTGAAAGAGTACACTTTTATTTATTAACAGGGTTTTACGAGTCTGACCGAGGAAATAAGCACCTCTTAGTGTTAATAGATGCCTTGACTCGATATACAGAATTGATAGCACTAAAAACTAAAACCGCGATTGAATGCACTATGAAATTTTACGAGTGCTGCATCTGTAAACACAGAATTCCACATATGATAATCTCTGACTCGGATGGAGAATTCAATAATCATTTCCTGAACTCGTTGTGTGAATTCCTTTGCATTAAGAAAATCAATACCATGATTTATCACCCAGAGTCGAATGGATTAGTTGAGAGGGTAAATAGGAAGGTGTTAAACGTATTACGAGTTACACTCAGGGGAATGGATCCCAACTGGGATATTGCCATACCTGCAGTCCTAAGCACACTTAGTCATTCATATCATGTATCTATCAAAATGTCGCCGCACGAAGCACTGTACGGTACCCCAGCTAGAACACCTTTCCATGTATTTACGCCTACAACCAATTTATCCAATCCCCTAAGGGATGTTATGGAAACAAGTGTAAGCCGATATAATATACTTCGTAAGAATTTAGAAGAATCACAAATCATAATGAAAAGAAATCATGATAAAATCGCTAAGCCAACTAAATCATATGCGGTAGGCAATCAAATACATGTCCAAGTATATGTACGAAAGGGTTTGAACTACAAGCTAACACCTAAGTTTGAAGGCCCGTTTAGCATTTTAGAAATATTAACGGCCAACCGACTAAAAGTTCAAAACATATCCAAACCTACTGATGTGAGGACCATACCAATGGCCCACGTTCGCAGTTAAGGGAAAGAGGGTAGAAAGAAAGAAAAAAAAGAAAAGAGAAGAAATTATGTATGGTTATATATATGAAACATACCTAATAAAAATTATATATGAAACTTGCATGATAAAGTATGTATCTATATCATTTGTATGAATATATTTTTTATCTGTTTGTATAAAAGTAGTTAATTCAAAGACGAGTAATTACATATATCTCACTAATTGCAGGTTTCCAACATGAAGCTTATATTGTTTGGAGTGGTACTGTTTATTCGGACATGCATGTCATATGGGAGGAGTGCTAAAACAAAAAATATACATTTTACACATGGCTCTATAATCGAAAGAACAAAAGATATTTTTATCACAGCAAGCAATATAGTTCTAGAAGTTGATTTACGAGCGGTTTTCCTGCCAGAAGATGATGTCATTAACCTAAAGAGCGACTTATCGCGGTTTGCTGAATCATTGAATCAATTACATGATCGTCATTTTCCTTTTAATCCAGAGATTCTGCTAGCTCAAACTCTAAGTGTGGCAGAAATGTTATCATACGACTTGCAAAACAAAACTGCTTAGGCAGAATGTCTGGCTCGTGACCTTCTCATGTGGACCGTGAGACACAGTAGCCTAGAAAGATGTAACCCGTTTATATTTGCGGCGCTCAACATCTTCGGATCTGTTGCAAATTTAGGTTTGGGAATCTCAGATTGTCTTAAAATTAACGATCAGAATAAGAAAATTGAATTTTTGCAGCATGAAAATAAATTAGTTTTTTCCGAACTCCGTAAGCAATTATCATCAATCAATCAACTTATGACATTGGTGAACGAACATTCCAGTAATATCAATCAGATGATGGAAGTGCAACACCTGCTGGCAACATTAGCATATTACAGTTCTAAAGTAGACCATATCCGTACAAAAATTTCACATTTTATCGAGAAATCAAAAGACTATGTGGAAGCTATCACGCTAGCTACAAAGGGTGTTCTCTCACCACATCTTTTAACTTTAGAGAACGGACGAGAGAAACTTGGTTATATCCCTTTGTTAGATACACATAAGATAGAATTTTATTATAGCTTAATATCAGTAAGTGTTGAGAATTACAGGATCATGATTAACATTCCTTTTAATTCTTCTGATGCCTATCAATCTTACAAAATTGCACCGTTCCCTACTTTCATGACAAATAACTCATCACCAGTAATATCTAATCTGACGGGATACGTTTTGATTTCCCCTAATAAGGAAACATTTACGGTTATCAGAGACCTGGATAGGCTCACTCACTGTGCAGAGACCATGGGTAATAAAGTTTGTACAGCTGACTCCTTTGAATTCCACAATATATCAGGGGATTCATGTGAGTTAGGTCTAGTGCTAAACGGCTCTCTCTCTCATACGCGTGAAAGATGTCTAAAACAACTTTACCCTTTTGACAAGTATAAGTTCGCTTACAGGCTGAATAACGGATCGAGGATACGATACGACAGAGCAGGGTTTCATGTCACTTGCCCGGACGGATCAACGGCCTCTTCACGGATGTTCGTCGCTGTGGACGGCTGCAGTGGAGTGACGCCCAACTACACGGTCCGTGGAGTAAGCACCATCATAAGGGAATGAGCTTACTTCACAAATTTTTCTTGGTCGAGTACCATCATCCCAGCTTTACCCCTTCCATACAACGCAAAAGTAGCTTATCAACTATCAAAACTTTCGGGTTTGGACCACACTTCAAGGGCTTACCATGTCAACGAGGATCTACGGTTCTACACACTGCTGGCTGTTACATGCGTGTTGGTGGTGGTTCTGGTCACCGCTAACGTATTTGCTTGGCGTAGGTTGAGGAAAACAAGAATGGATCATCAACAGAACGTCGTACCCCGCCCTGACACTTTCCCATTAGCCCTTAAGGCATTTGATTTTAGAGCCACTTGAAACTGGCCAATTCATTTGACTCAGGTGGAAGTTGTTTGGAATTGTTTTGTGTAGAAAGTGGTTTGGACGCTGGCTAAATGTGCAACAGGAGCCTCTGTGACATTGCACTCCATATGTATAGTATGAGAAGCTTATTTATCATTTTATCATTCATATATCTGGTAGCGCACCTATATAATCAATTGAAGTTTTACATTGAATCAATATGTCTGTGTGTGTACGCACCAGGAATCTTGTAATGTGTACACTTATCTGAATCTATTTGAATCAGTATATATATATATATTATATATATATATTATATATATATATATTATATATATATATATATATTTATTAGGTAGCAACTATTATTAATCAGTACCTAATATCTTACTTGAATCAGTATATGCTAATTAGGTAGCAACTATTCTTAATTCAGTTACCTATTATCTTACTTGAATCCGTATAAGCTAATCAGGTAGCACCTATTCTTATTCAGTTACCTTTTATCTTATCACATTTTTTGGTACCACTTGTTTTTTTTAGAATGTAATTCTTGTGTCATGTAAACATCAGTCGTACAGTAGTACTTCTGTTGAATATATATCTTCATGACTTGCAGTATATAACTATAATTATGTATGACATGTTATCTTTAATATTGGTATGATATCATATGCATTTATCCTGTATATGGATTTGTATCTTCCATGTATTTTTTCTTTTACTTATGAGTATTCCTATATGATATAGATATATATCTATATATATTATATATATATACTATATATATATATTATATATATATATCCACAATAATGTCTGTATCACACTCCTATAAGTCAAACTTAAATGTTCAGTGTTTGGTTTTGTAGCCGACCGAACATAATGTAATAGTCACATTTTTAAAAGTGGAAATATATATTTCACCTAAATAAAAATACCTTGACCCAAGGGGTCACTGTTGAGATGGCAAGGAGTGTGATAACGACATAAATGAGGGGAATGCAAGCTAGCTGTGACGTGTTGTCTTTGCATCGCCCTGGTTTGCATTTGCCTGTGATAACCATGTCAACCAGGTCACAATCCTTTCGCCTGAGAACATGGTGACCTATAACCCATGCAGACGCTACGTGACTTTCTCTCATATGTTCGTCTGTATGTCTGTGTTTTGATGAGCCGCTTTGCTCTGCTATGATTTTGTGATGCCTTTTGTAACTCAGAACTCTACCTCCACTCAGCAAGTTCTCTTAACTGCCTTCTTGCCTCTACTCCAGAGATGTAGTTTTCACAAATATACTTGTTGAAGTTATCATCATGAGTTTGAACGTCTTCGCCTTTATACCCAAAGGAGATACTACTTCGACTTTATCGTCGCAGTAGACGACACTCAGAAGAAGATGGGAAGTAAACCAACGGATACTTGCGTATAACATCGCAGGTCATAATAACTTCACAGGGTGCCTCATTGTACAAGGCACAGCTCAATACATACACATCCCACACATGTCCAATCTGTTCACATGTTCCAGCTGGTGTCGAATGTATGGCATGTATTGGTGTAGTCTCCAAATGTTTTTGAGGTCCCTGAGGAAAGCATTTGTACAATGATGGCTCCATCTAAGATCAAAGTTGTAACTTCTGGGCTTCCTTCAGGTAGTTGGGTCATAGATTCAAGCTCATGAAGACGATCTGCCTTGTTCCCTGACCTCATGTCACCATCCTTGGAAAGTGATGGGGGTCATGGCTGATTTTCGTGCTTGAAGAAATCCTCAAGGTTGCCTTCTCTAGACTGGCATGCAATGTACAGTCTTGAAAATAAAAAGCAATCTTCTTTCATTGTTGCCATCTGTGACTTTTCTTTAGATTGACAGTTCTTCTTTGAGAACAAAGGGAATTTATTCTTCTTGATTGGCTCCTTGATTGACTTGGTTCTATCCAGGAACCTTTCCTTGATAAATAAATCATGTTGCTCCTTGCCCACCTTGTACACAGATTCCAGTGTTCTGTACATCAGAGTTCATAATGACCTTTGTGTTCAAAGTTAGGAGATCCCCACTGTCTTCTTTGAATGGGTTTCCCATGTCTTCTGTGACATCGACAAGGGCTGTCACTTCTTTGGAAAAGGTCATCTGAGTAGCCGGGGTTTTTTGCTTCATTTGGTCGCTTTAGTGAAAAATCCATCAATGGTTTAACTCTTCGAACCCTCGCGGTCATCCTTGATATCTCTGGGCCTGCGACCATCCAGCGCTGTAGGGCATTTGGATTGTCAGTCAGTCCAACTGCTCCTCCTTCACCTGTCACCAAGGCATTGACTTGCTCATGGGCCTGATCAAGAGCCATTGCAGAAAATGGACGTCCAGTCTTGCATGCCACAAACCCTCCTACAGTGAATTCTTGGTAGACGGAAGGATGCTTTCAGAGAGGGAGGCACATATCCCCCCCCCCCCCCCCTTATATGGACTGATAGCCACCTCGCATAGTTGATATGGTCAAGGCTGAATACCCATGGAATAAACTGAGCAAGTGATTCTATGTAGCCTTGGAAATTACCTTTCCTGATGGATGCAATAATCTCAAAGATGCACAGCTCAATTCAAGAACAAGCTCCCAGTATTGAAATTGGGGCTGATCTGCTTACATCTTGTAATTCCAAGTTGTAAACCTCATGGGCTCTTCTCCTTCAGATAGAGATTCTATGTCTTGTCCATAAGCATTGTGCTTCAGGAGGAAGAGAGCAGCAGCTGCCACTTGATGGACATGTCTTGTTCTGGTTACATGTGAGGCCTTTAGCAAAGAATCAGCTACACCACTAGCATTGCAGATGGCTGTAGTCCATCTGCTGCCATCTAACCAGTCACCAACAATCTTGAAGGCAGCACTCTCATGATGAATAAGCATCTGACAAAAAAGGCTGCCATACTGAAAATTGACTAATATGGCTGCCATATGATGCTAGTGACATGTCCACTGTTTCTGGCAACCTCAAAACTGTACATTTTGACACCAAGATTGTGATTCTATGATGAAGAATGCCAAGGTTATACGCATTTATAAAAAATGGCGGCCATTTTGGAAAAATGTCTATAACAGCCATCAGAGGTGGTTGCTGAAGGGGATCCACATCCAGAATTAATCAGTAGAGCCTAAAGGACCAGTGTGCCAGGTTTCATGCTTTTAACCCAAAGTGCACGATTTTTTGCTTAACCGCCCACTACCACCCACCCACCTACAAAAATAAACCGCCCTCCTACTACTAGATTACTTTCGCCCAAAATGTCTGCTCAAGTGATTATATGAACGTCACTAAAACACTACATACTTCTTGAAAAAGTCACAGAGCTTGTCAATCTATCTGTTACTGAAGTTTAAAAAAATGAATATTCATTTAGATATGACAAAACAAGTGTTGTTCCCTCTAATTGTCATATATATGTACATCTATATATATAATATATATATATATATAATATATATATTCTATATATATATATACACGTATATATAAAACGAGGAGGCCTGACAGGAATAAGAAGTCTTGGCCTAATGAATGCACAATGGAACCACATTCCCTTCGGAACATCATTCCTGAGGGCACTAATGGAACCAGGAGTAAGGATAAGGTCCTTCTAGGCCTAGAAGACAGGAACGCTGGGACTGTATCATTAGCAGACTCTATATCTGGTATATTTGGTAAGGTTTTAAATCTGGACTTTTGTTACATCATCCACACTTAAGTGTTATAAGAAGACTTTGTTATTTGCGACAACGAACGTAGTTTGAATTTTGATTTAAACAGAGAGAAATTCTCTCTCTCTCTCTCTCTCTTCCCAAACGGAAACAATGGAATAATATATTGAAAGCAACTGATGTGAGTGGAGAACACTTTGAACTTTTAGTACTACAACATTTAACGAAAGAGTGGTGAGTCATTGCAAATTCAACCCAGGGGGGCGTTGCAATTGCAACTGGCCAAATTCAACCAACTTTGGGCAACAGACCAAGAGGGAATTTCAACGCATAATCAAGGAAGTGAATATTTGCGAATAACAACAATTAATAGATATTGAGCTCAAATATACAAAGCTGGTCCTCCGCTGAACAGCAGTTAGTCAGAAACGACTGGAAACGACCAATAACGACCACAATGAATTGAATAATCAGTAGACTAAGGACGGAAGGAAGGAAGGAAAGCAATAATCCAAGACTATAAATGAAATGATACGTCAGTGGATGTCCACGATTCAAGACTCATCAAAAGAGTGGCGGGCAATTTCTCCTCCCCCATTTCCTCCTCCCCCTCCTACCTCCTAATCGGAGACCCTAACGGGACCCTGGCAGAGATATCATCCCTCCCCCCCCCCCCCCCACCCCCTCTACCCCCCCCCAACCCCCTCTCATTTACGTCTCCTCAAGACAACGTCCGAAAGAGAGAGAGAGAGATAGAGAAGGCCAACAGGCATTTTAGTAACTATTATAGGTCTAAAATTAACTGCTACGTTTCCAGTTATGCAGTCTGTGACATTCATTCATTTACACATTTAAAAAGGAAACGATGAAGTGACTTTCAAGTATTACTTGTGGTAATAACGACTAGATGTAGGATATCGGCACAAACACACACACACACACACAGAGC
>NC_061103.1:1034100-1079033 GCF_015104395.2 Macrobrachium nipponense | reverse complement strand
TTACGTATATTCCAAACATTTATTACTACGTAACATGCAATAGTAAATAGTACTATTAAAAAATTTCGAAAAAAAAAGGGGGACTTTTTTTTTTTTTTTTTTAAAAAAAATCTTGCTAGTGAACGCTACCATAATTTCTGAATATTTTCAGTATACGTGACGTACATTTTGGCAAGCTGGCTGGCCCTCGCATTAGATGCAAATTGAGTTTCACTGATATGGAATTCACTCCACGAAATAGCCTTTTTTATTATTGAAGAATATGACGATAAATATATAAGGACTAAAAAATGCTGTTTTATGTATTTCGTTTACGCTTCGTCGCCAATAACAAACAGCAATACTTACGATAATCTATGACAAATAGCGTTTGTATGACTTCATTGTTCAGAGAAGTTATATACGAATACTGCCAAAATAATAATGAAGTTCGAATTAATTTTAGCCTTAATGTTATTACTACTGTAATTACACTACCACTACTATTAAAATTTCTAAAAGTTTATCAAACAAAAAATGTCGCTTTGAACGCAACCGATACATAAAACCATTTTTCGTACGTAAAGGTATATGCTTACATTTTGTGCTGGCCACTCCGACGATAAGTTGAGTGCAATGATGTGGAATTATTCTTTGAATAGGCTATTATTATGAAGATATGACTATAATATAATATGGTAAGAATGGTTTTATTACCTTTATTGTCAGTTAATATCATAATGTGAATGTTTGTGTACGTTGGTGGTTATAGCACTGCAACTACGCTTAGCCTACAAGAATGAACGCGTACATAAACCTTGAATAGGCATTTATTTCGAAGATAGGACAATAATATATTAGGTGAGAATGGTTTTATTACCTTTATTGTCAGTTAATATCATTATATGAGTCTTTAAATGAATGTTGGTAGTTATCGGACCACGGCCGAGGGTTAGCCTACCGATAAACATCGCATACGCAACACAACAAACCCGTGATGCAGCGATTCATACCAGTGATGTAACATGAGAAACGGTCCAAGAAAAAACCCTTGATTAACTGGATCCGTGAATACTGATCCGTGAATAAGCGATGCCCCACTTTACAGGGCGACAGCTGACCACATCCAGATCTTTGGTAAACAAAAACTTATTCACAAAACATATTAACCTTACATATACAAAGAAAATATCTCTAAGGCAACTAATTTGTATTTAAGTCTGTAATTATATCTTTGAGGTCATTTTTAAACATGTTACAGATACAAGGGTCTAAATGAAACAGGCCATGACTAATATTAAAATTACAGTGTTTATTTGCATAAGTGAAGATGAAAGGGTGGGTTGGCCTAATGTTTGTGTGATCTCTCGTAAATTATCCACGAGGATTATTATTTTGTTTTTGTGTTTTTCCTTTTCTTTGTTTTCTGTGGGTTTGTAAAAAATGCTCTTTGCTTTGTGCTTTTTCTATTATATGCTTGGGGTATTTTAACAAAGATAAGTTGATATCTGATTGTTTCAAGTTCTTTGTTAAGACAATCTGGGGAGCAAATTCCCAGGGCTCTAAGAAATAAGTTACCTGCTATTTAAGGAACATGGGTAGGATAAAGGTTAACTGAAATGTCATGATAGCTGTAAAAAAGCATGCATGAAAGTGAGAATATCGCTTTCCAGAAGACAGTGAATTTGTAGTTGTTTTTAGTTCTGATGATTAAGGCATCTAAATAGGGGATTTGGTTATTGTTTTCCCACTCTACTTTAAATTTTACTTAAGCTCGGTACCGAGGAATTTAATTTTTGTAGAAAGACATCAAAATCACCCCACTCGCTTTTCCAGTTTGTTGAGATGTCTACATAATGAAGCCAAATCATATCTGCAGGTTTGTTATGGTTTATAATTACTGTGTTGAAATATTCCATTTATAAGTTCAAAACAGTAATTATAAACCCTATCAAACCTACAGCTATGATTTGGCTTCATTATGTAGACATCTTAACATAATGGTCCCAATCATATGTAAAATTTAAAATAGAATGGGAAAACAATAACCAAATCCCCTTTTTAGATGTCGCCGTAGGGGGTTAGCGCTGTCAGTGCACCTCATGCAGTAAAGGTTCTTTGCAGCGTCCATTTGGCCCCTAGCTGCAACCCCTTTCAGTCCTTTTTCTCTACCTCCAGTCATATTTTTTTTCTTCCATATTGCTATCCATCCTCTCCTAACGATTATTTCATGGTGCAACTGCAAGGTTTGCCACCTGTTACATCTTTGAAACCTACCTACTCTCAATTTCCTTTCCAGCGCTGAATGACCTCAAAGGTCCAAGCGCTTGGCCTTTGGCCTAATTTTGTGTTCCACTCCATTCCCTTTTTAGATGTCTTAATCATCATAACTAATAACAACTACAAATTCACTGTCTTCAGGAAAGCGACATTCTCACTTTCATATATACATTTTTACAACCAACATGACATTTCAGTTATACTCTGCATAGCAAGTAACTTATTTCTTAGAGCCCTGAGAATTTGCTCCCCAGATTTTCTTAACAAAGAACTTGAAACAATCGGAAATCAACTTATCTTGTTAAATACCCAAAGCACATAATAGAAAAAGACATACATGAGGCAAAGAGCATTTTTTACAAACCCACAGAAAACAAAGAAAAGGAAAAATACACAAACAAGATCATAATCCCTCACGTGAATAATTTATGAGAGATCACACAAACCTTAGGCCAACCCAACCCATTCATCTTTTACTTCTCCGAATACACTGGGGAAATCCTTAATTAACGTTCAGCAGAAACCAGTATCTAAAGACATAAGAGTTTAAGAAATCCCCTGTAGGGATTGTGGTAAGTCATACTATGGATTCACAGGAAAATCTTTCTCAGAAAGATTAACTCAACATAAGCATGCAATTAGATATGGACAACATAGTTTGGTAACTTTTCATCATATAAATAATATGAACCATACTATGGATTTGAACTTGTCCTGGATTTTATACAAGAAGCAGCTGTTGATATAAATGTCAGATGGTAGAATCTTCACAGATGAAAAAAAATCTTATGATCAACCTTCCCAATGGAGCCTGGAACTCTGACCATTATAGATAATATCTTCCTTAAGACAACAATGTAGCGGATTAAGACAATTAACAGAACCAACATTGGCTTAGTGGTGACCCCAGGCATCACCTAAGGGCATATCTCCCACTATATATTTCGCCAATGTAACTTCTTTCGTCATTCATTACTTGATAAGGGTGGAAGTCAGTACACTGGAATCCAGTCCTTGGCTTTAAACCAGAGTGTTTCAGTGGGCCTTTTATACTTGAGACGTATCCTGTATCAACAGAAGAATTTATTTAGAGTTTATAATGTAGTACATATACGTATCAAATTAGCAGTACAGTGGTCCCCCTGTATTTGCCGGAGATGCGTACCAGAACACACACACACACACACACACACACACACACACCCGTGAATAGTTACAACCCACAAATAGTTGGAACCCCTACAAAAAGGCTTAAAATATCCTATTTTGGTAGTTAAAACTCAAGAAAAACACATTACAAATTTTTATACCTAGTTTTTTTAATAGTTTTATCACAAAAAGTGCATTTTATGATGAAATTGATCAAAAAACCAAGAATTTGTGGATATTTCTCATAGAAAAATACAGCTAATCGACAAATTCTTGGCGAATAATGGGGGGAAAAGTTCCAGAGAGAAATCCACGAATGTGTGCGTCCGCGAATCTGGAGAACGCTAATGTGGGGGGTCCACTGTACAGTATTCCAGAATGATGTAGGTGAAGGAACAAATTATACTGAAACTTTTTGAATATTGGAAAAAAGTATTCTCCAAATTTGTTTATAAAGACTAACTTACAGAGCTTATCAGTGAATGCAACAACATATACTCTGTTTTTCTTAGCCTTCACCCCTGCCTTTTTCAGGCAGCTTGGTGATAAAGTAGACATACTGGTAATTATCAAAATTCCTACTTGTTAAGGTTTTCCTGGATTGGAGGAAGCTGAAGAACCTTGAGAAATGTTTGATGCAATCTCCAGTGATGGTGAAGCAAGCATCCGTTGATGCATTAACACCACCATATATGATATAGGGAGTTTATTGTCCTCTCCACATTGCAAGCTTATTCCTTGGTAGTTTGTAGATCAAGCCTTTTATTTTCTAATAATGTTCACTGATGTATATGGTGGGACAAGTCTGTTCATGAATGCATCTTTTGATATAAGTGTTTTGTGTCTTATCAGCTGAGATTGTTTTGAAATTACAGTGCTTTCTTAATGTGTGTAAAACTTAAAGTTATTGTTCTGGAACTTCTCATGCTTCTTGCACAAATTGCTAAAATGTGTCTTGCAAAGATCTTGCGTTGAGGATTAGATTTTATATTCTATAAACAGGTGGAGCTGTTGACGGATGGGGTTTGGGCTGAGAATCCTTAGTTATAGAGGTGTCCAGAAAATATATGAATAACCAAAGCCAATACATAAATCCATCATGTCTGCTGCTGCTGCTGCTAAACTTTGGTTCTTGTCAAAGGATTCTGGCTACTTAAACCTTTCCACTATTAAATGATCTTTTGAAAATTTTCTAAGTTAATGCAATATGATATACATAATCATGTAAACAAACAAAATGCACACATGTAATTAATTCATGAAGATAATATAAGCAATCATCATCAAGATCCCCATAGGGGGTTAGTGGCATCAGTGCATCTCTTGTGGTACAATGTAGGCATTACTTGAGGTTTTACAGCGTCCCCTCCGGTCCTAGCTGCAACTTTTTTAATTCCTTTTTACTGTACCTCCATATATATTCTCTTATTTCCATCTTACTTTGCACCCTCTCCTAGCAATTGATTCATAGTGCAACTGTGAGGTTTTTTCCTCCTGTTATATACCTTTCAGACCTTTTCACTGTCAATTTCCATTTCAGCACTGAATGGTCTTAGTTGCCTTAGTGCTTGGCATTATGCATAAAATGTATAAATCAACCAATCAATCAATCATCATAGAGATAATGTGGAATAAATTTTTATATGAACCATGCACAGTTGTTTTGAAGAATGTTTCTAGATCCTGTATTATCTCATTATCAATTCCAAAATTTTTGTTCAGGGTTTGGAGATATATTTTGTGAGATTGGAGTTCGTGAATTACAGCAATCTGCCAACGAAGCCTTCAATCAATTTGGTGAAGCTCATCGTCAAATGGAGAAGTATGGAATTCAAATGTTGAAGCGATTAAAGCCGGTAAGTGTGGAAATTACCATATTTTAAATTACAGTATTGAGTAATCATTAGTTTTCTTACCTTTTTCATTATTTGCAAAGATCAAGTAATGGTCATTTGAATGGGAATTAACAATTACCATTGGTTAAATAAGTTATGTATATTAGTAAAAGTCCAAGTTAAATTTGTTTTTTAACATGCGGAGGCAGGTGATCATAAATTTTATCGATTCCTATGATCTGCATCTAATATGTCCAGCTTTTAGAAATTTCCTTAAAACTTGGGGACCTAAGAGTTAAAATCTTTCCAGGCCTAGGAACTGATGTTTGCATGTGAAGCTAATTCGTTTATGAACCAGGTTGGTCTAAATGCCAAACAGCCCCTATGGCTGGGGATTTTTGTAAAATCATTGACCATAAGCAGCATTTAATTAAGCTGGTCTTAATTTGTAGCCAAGCTATCATAGCGTTATGGCCTGGAAATTACTCTAAGGTTGGTGCCTTAACAGTTAGGCATGGTGAGTTCTGAAACAAAAGTTTTAAAGTGGCAGACAGCAAAGTACTTTTTACTTAGCAATATTGAAGCGTCCAGAAATATTTTTATGCAGTTTAAACTAAATAATGTATGGCATGGCCATGAAAATCATTTACAGTATACAAAGTACACTGTACATGTATCCTATAAAGAATTGACATGGAGAGAGAAGTGACCAGAAGAATGGGGAAAAGGATTATCATAGGATTAAGTTCATTATCTGTTGTTAGTAATCTGAAGAATGAAATAGATCTGTTGTGAATAAGAATTTATTTGAGTGTTCCAGCAGATTATCAAAGAGTGAACTGCAATGCTTTCTACTTATGATATCATCACACTATGTGCCACCTATTAAACTTTTATATGGACACACATTGAGGTGCATTTGTAAATTACGTGAAAATCATAACATAGGTGTAGTCATATGACATATTACAAAATTAGATTGAAGTGTGTTAGGTTTGGAAGTGCAGAGAGTTTTTAACCTATGATTGTAGAGGAAATGTGAAATTTCGATTAAGTGGACTCGCAGAATTTGTATAATTTCTTACTCGGCCCAGACCAAATTTACAAAATCATTGTGAATGTAGGTAAAGTAATAAGTATAGCTGTATTGTTTTAAGTTTTGGTGTTTTTTTTACATTACAGCAATTTTTGTTACAGGGAAAAATAGAAATGCACTTACATCAGTTTATGCTGTAAAATTGCATCACTAAAAAAATTTGCCCATTTGTATAAAATAAAATTTTAGAATATATAATAAAGTAATATAAAGTGGTTTCTTGTATATTATAAAATAATTATAAAGCTTAAAAATATTAAGAAATATTGTCCTTTATACACACATATTCTAGCCATAACAATATAAAATCAATAGAAATAAATGTTTTATATAGATATATGAAATATTATAGTATTGGTATAGTGTAATGCATAATAAAATTTGACAAGCTTGAAAATACAGATATTGTCACATTACATACATGGTATTCAGCCAGGTGGCAGCACTAGTTCTTGGCAGCAAATTTCAATTTGTCCTTGTGTATGCAGCATTGTTTAAACTGTCTTGTTTACATTGAAATTTTGTCTTTTGATGAATCCCTTGGCTCGAGGACTGTCCCTAGTGCTAGTGCTAACAAGCTGTTCAATCGGTAATGAAGGTGGTTATGAAAATGGTGAAAGGTTGCCATATCTCGTTTTTGTGGCTTGATTCAGATGTTGTTATCATCATTCATTTATGATAAGGCGTGGATACTAGCTCATGTCAGGGATGATGTTCCAGGGATGAAGAATGCAATTGCCAACATTGTTGACATTTATTAAAAAGACAGTAAAATATTTAACAATTGAATGACAGATTGAACGTGTGATTGCCATTATGGGGATACTTATAGGGGTTTACAGGGGGTGTAGTTCATTTTTTAAAAACTTACCAACTTAGGTAATTTTTCAACTTATGTTGTGTCATGGAATTAATTGATGACATAAGGTGAGATATTACAGATATAAGTGATTTGCACATATTTTTCTGGCTATTGCAAATTACTGTTATAAACTGCGTTTTATTGCTTATAAACTCTTCTTTCAAGGCTTAATTTGTAACTGTAAATTCACGTTTTTAACTGTGCTATGTGTGTTATACAACACTGTATGTGAGTAATTCTCTCTCTCTCTCTCTCTCTCTCTCTCTCTCTCTCTCTCTCTCTCTCTCTCTCTCTCTCTCTCTCTTCTCCTCTCTCCTTCTCTCTCTCTCTCTTTTGTGACCCCATGAACCATTAGAACACTGAAGACCATTAGATAAGTGTGGCAGCTCCAACTTATCTGGAACAGTGAATGCTGAAGATAAGTGACACATTGGGCCATTTTGTTTCACCAGACAGCCAGGATGATTTGAGACATAAGCTATATATCATAGAAGAACTGTCAGATGCCAAGGACTCGTGGCATGACATTGGCACTAAGAACTCTTGATAAGCCAGTGTCACACAATGTCCAGTCAAAGGGCAACTATTCAGTGTTCAGAGTGAAGGAAGACTGGCATTCTTTGGATACAGACTATATGGCAGAGAAAAACTTTGTCTCACATTAGAGGGAGATTCATCTTATTAGATTAGAGCAACACTTTAACTTATCAGATGCCCAAAGGCATAATTGCTTTGTAGAAAAGAATGATAATTAAACTAACCAGGTCTCTAAGCAGGGGCTGGAATATGTATGACAGGTTTATCCTTTCATGTATGTCCAAGAAAAATGCCTACCCATTGGAAATTGTTCAAGAACTTGAGGAATCAAGAAATTGAAGACCTTAGCCCAACTATGCCCAAAATGTCTGCAAAGATACTGTCAGTAGTGGAAAATGCCATAGACAAATCAGACAGAATCTCCGTTACAACTGACCCATTGGGATGTTTGCCTACAGACACATCGAGCACTTAGCAGGTCCCTGGAATGAACCATTGCATGGTTTAAGTTCTCCAGGAAGGATAGAAGATCCAGTGCTTAGCAGTCCCCTTTCATTGATCACCATATGCACTAAGCTTGCTGGTTGCTGAGGATCATATCAGATTCATTGTTTAAACAAGATAGAATGGTACAGCAGGCAGTACTACTCAGGTTTAGATGTTTGTCTACCTATTACTACTCAGGTTTAGATGTTTTTCTACCTATTACTACTCAGGCTTAGATGTTTGTCTACCTATTACTACTCAGGTTTAGATGTTTGTCCACCTATTACTGATCAGGTTTAGATGTTTGTCTACCTATTTATCTTTCTGTTTCTATTCTAAGTGGAATTTTAATGTCAACTCTATTGACAGTCTCTGTAGGTGCCAGACATTTGTAGACTCATCTTTGGGATGTGAAACTGATGGCTTGGACTCTTTTCATTAGTACCAGCAATGGCAGCAATACATGGGCTATTTGCTCAGTGTGAAGTTTAGCAGATACCTTGTATATTTCACCTTGGACCTCTGTTTTTCATTACGACCCTTCAAGATTGGGAGTGGCCTGAGTTATTCACTTTTATATCAGTTAGGACTTTGTGGACTTCCCTTGCAAGTTTTTAATGTTGCAATACTCAGGGTTGTGGTCAGATATGTCCTCTTGTTTTCCATTAGCATTGTGGGTTGATTATTTTTCTCAAGCCGAGGAACTGTCAGACAGATATGTCATTCCAGTTAGCCAATTCAGGATTTTTTTTTAGTAGCTTAATCATGCCTTATCAGTTACTTTTGGGCTAAATTGTAAGTAATAGGTTTGTCATGAAACAAATGTTCTCTTGGAGACCCATTACACATTAGCATACTGCCCACCTCTTAACTCCATTGATTTCACAATTTGGGCTGGACTTCACAAAATAAAGACTTACCTGCCAGGAACCTGAGGATCCATAAAATGCACATAAACTGCTGGCAATCAGCAATGACATGTCTAGGAATTTGACAAAATGGTGAATAATCAGGTAAAACTGACAAATTACAGGAGCGCACCCAGATAACGGACCAAGGTATATCATACTTGAAGATATATCCGTGCAAGGTAAAAATATCAATTTAATGGGTTTATACCTCCAGATCTGCGCAGTGCCATTAGAAGACATAACAAATATGCATCTTTTCCACGGCTCTTCTGAAAAGTTATGTTTTACTTCACTGTAGCAAATAATATTGTATGTACAGGCAGTCCCCGGGTTACGACGGGGGTTCCGTTCTTAAGACGCGTTGTAAGCCGAAAATCGTTGTAAACCGGAACATCGTAAAAAATCCTAAGAAAACCTTACTTTTAATGCATTGGGTGCATTAAAAACTATGTAAACTGCATTCTTATTGCATTTTTCATTAAAAAACCTTCAAATATTGATTATTTTTCATTTTTCGAGTCATATTTCTTCTGCCAGATCAGCGTTGTAGGCGCCATAACCTTGGAACGAGTCGTAAACCTGGAAATAATGTCTGATAAATATAATTGAAAAGCGTTGTAACCTCGGAACGTCATAAGCCGAACCCGTCATAAGCCAGGGATTGCCTGTATTCTCATATCATTATTGTATAAAATTCACTGTACGTATTTAACTCAGTTCAGAGAAATTTTCTTGCTTCTAGTTAGAGTAAATGAATCTCTAGATATTTTATTGACACATATAAGACAAGGATATAGTTTGTTATACAAGTGTTTTCAAGTCAAAATATGACTAAATAGGTGTAGGTGTGAACTAAATTTAGTTATTTTTTTGTTAGTAGTTGGAGCTGGGGTCTTTTTTTTATTTATTTATTTTTTTAAATTAAGAGATTCATTCCGATATTTTCTCTTTTATCGGCATGTCAAACAGCTGTAAGATGTGTTCTTTTATGCTCGGTAGTTTTGATTAAAATACTTCTCTCCAATGTTATTCACGGTTGAGTTTGATGGCATATCAAAGTTTACGAAAGTTTATTCCATGTTGCCAGTGTAGGATGATTTATAGTTACTAGGCATAGCTCCTCGTTGGACGAGTGGGTTACATACTCACCTACTGATTCAGTAGCTGCGAGTTTGATTCCTCACTCTGCCAACATGGAATCAGAAGAATTTATGTCTGGTGATGAGAAATTCATTTCTTGATGTAAAGTGCTTCAGATACCACAATAAGCTGTAGGTCCAATTGCTAGGTAACCAGTGGGTTCCTAGCCACATACCCTGCAGGATGCCACAAACCGGACCCAAATCGGACAATTACCTGATTTTTGGCGAATATTTAACCGTTGGCAATTTTGCCTCCGGATGAGACAAGTTCTTCAAAATTTGAATCAGAGACCTGAGGGTAGTTTCTAAAAACTAGGCTATTGTCACGCTAGCCACATAGTATAAAATATCTAATCCCTCAGGCCAGCCCTAGGAGAGCTGTTAATCAGCTCAGTGGTCTGGTAAAACTAAGATATACTTAACTTATAGTTACTATGCAGCTTGAACATTTTCTCAGCTTCAGCTATAACTTTGAGTTTAAATTTAGTAGTACAACATAGTATATTTCCTCACCAATCATTTCTCCATAGCGAATTGAATGTAATGTAAAAATACATATGTTGCATGCTATTTAATGTCGTTTGTAACATAACTACGGTAATTGCTTATTATCGTATGATGGTTGAAATGTGATTCGATTGTTCTTAACAAAACAGCTGTTTCTCCATCGTTTGTAATGCTACTAATAATACGATTACCATTATCTTGTACATTTTTAACTTATTTAACTAGATTTGATAAAGAGATGGAGGAAAATAGGTTAGTACACAATATACATGATAAAATCAAGAGTATAGTATATGATGATTTTTGTTTGTTATTTTACTCAAATATTTTCTGTGTTAATTGTACAGATAAGTAAAATTTATTGTTACTGTGTCTTTATTAATTTACATTGCTCTCAGCTCTAAAAACTGTGCTAAAAGCTTTTATTGTCCTGCAGTTTATAATTTAAATTAACAATAAAGCGATATCGTACTTTGCGGGTACTGTTGTGGCGGGATCACAAGCTAGGAAAAAACAAGCTGCAGAATCCCCCCCACATATACCTAATCAGTCCAGCTGCCAAAATCCCCCTCAATCACACTTTCTTCATGACACAACAAACACAGCAGGACAATTGACCTCCACCTACACAAAACCAAACAAAAAACAAAACACATGTACCCACCAACACCATACAAAAACAAAACAAAAAACAAAAGACATGTAGTACTTACCAATCAATCCAGTTACTCAGGGCTATCTTGTGCTGTCCGCTGTCGAGGTCACAGAGATATAAACAACAACAACACCAACAACAACAACCAAGAACCACAACACCACAACCCAACACAACAACACCCAAGGACTACAACCAATGACAACAACAACACAACAACCACCAAAGAACAACCACAACTCAACAACAAAATAACAACAAACAAGGAACACAACCACAAAACAACACAGCAAACAACCAAGAAACACAACCACAACCTAACAACACAGCAAACCACCAAAAACTCAACAACACAACAACAGCAAAAGAAACAATCACAACCCAAGACCACTGCACAAACAACACAACCAACACAAAAAAAAGCACAAAAGGCTACATACACACCCACTAACAACACCAAAGAATAACAACAAAGACAACAGCACAGGCACAACAACTCCAAAGCAAAAAAAAAAAACATCAACTTAACAACAAGCAAACAACAAATCAAATACACACAAAAACTTAACCGACTTCCAATGCCTTCAAAGAACTTTACCGTCACTACTTAACATCACCAGTTCTGACTAAAGACTAACTCAAAAACACTCACTCAAAACACAGACCTCCAACAGCAAACAGCCCAGAACCTACCAACAACCAATTCAGTCATTAACTATCCATACAGCAATTACACCCTCTCTCTCTCTCTCTCTCTCTCTCTCTCTCTCTCTCTCTCTCTATCTCTCTCATCTTTCTCTCTCTCTCTCTCTCTCCTTCCTTCCTCAACCTCTCTCTTTTCTCTCCTTCCCTCTTCTCTCTTCTCACAGACGTTGTCAAATGGAACTTCATAACTCCTCCATACTGTTTGTTTATATAATAAAGCTTTATCGCAAGTTGCTAAAAGATGACTCTTGAGGTTTTGTGGTGGTTTTGGGGGTGTATTATTGTTTTAAATGATTTCTAATTGGTTTAGAATGATAATTTATCAAATAATTTTGTTAGAACTATCAAATTAGGCAGTGAACTGTTAAAATAGGGAGTTAAAAGCATTTTACAGTAGTTTAAGGGGTACAGGGTAAAATATACCTGGACTTTATAGCAAAAACACGCATTCATGACTATGTACAACGAAATATTGAAGTTTCTTTATTAGCGGGGTCAGCTTGGGCACTTTAATCCATTATCACTGTGAACTGTTGTGTATTGTTTTGAGCTAATGGATTTTATCATCCAGTAAACAGCTGCTGTTAAAAAGTTGTAGAAATAATATTTATAGTTGTTGATTTCTGCTACCTTCAAAGATTACGGCAAAACTAGGAAAGTTCAGTTTCCATTCTATATGAAGAGAAAAACTTCTATAAAGTTTTAGAAGCTACCCTTTTTGAGGGAGAGCGGGAAGGAAGAGTTCATCCCTTCTTCCTATTCCCAAACCTAGGTAAGAAAAGCCAGTTGAATGTTTGGCTAATTACCCTGCCATGTTAACCATTGGTATAGAAACATACAACAGACTATATAATTTTATGCAGATAGAAGTAAGCAGCAGTATTCATGAGATTGAGGATAGAAGTAATCTTTTATTTTGCAGAATTTATATATTTATCTCAAGTCATTACTCTTATGATTTACTTTTTTGACATTCATACTTTAAATAAGAGGGATTTAAGGGTAGAGAAACTTTTAAAACTTGTTATTATGATTGTTTGATTGTTAAATAAAGATTCTTGGTGTAGATTTTGTACTTGTTTACTAAGTGTTTGGTTTCTTACATGAGAATTAAGCATTTGTACTTTGTCCTTATTAATTTACATAATAGATCTCGTACACATTCTGCATCCTCAAGGTAGTTTACGTACCATACCTTTGTCTTTTGAGTTAAGTACGGGCACAGTTCCATGAAACCATACTATACGTATTAAGGTGACATTTTATTATCTAGATTCTCAGTGACTTGGGCACCTATCTTCATAAAGCAATACCCGATACTCGACTGACAATTCGGAGGTATGCCGATGCTAAATTTGAATACCTGAGTTATTGCCTTAAAGTGAAGGAGATGGATGATGAAGAGATGCAGTTTGCTCAGCTTCAGGAACCTTTGTACAGGGTGGAAACTGGAAACTATGAATATCGGTTAGTATAAAAGGGATTTCTTCTCTGGGTTAGTTTTATGATTAATTTATATCTCTATAACTGTTCCCCTTGACCCTTAGGCAAATACTATTGGTAGTGGTTTAAAATTGACTTCCAAAGCACTTCAGATAATTTTGAATTCATTGATGATAATGTAGTAATAGTTAACTTATTATGTTCTTATTTTTATGTTCAGACTTGTTAATATGTAATTCTTTGCCTGATGAAAGGCTGGGTTTCAATCCTTTGTAACAAACACAAAAGCACCAAGTTCTGAACTAGTAAAAATTTAATTCCCGTAAAATGTGGTATTTTTAAAACTGTATTTTCAGGCGGAAAAATTTAAGTTTATGCCTAATGCTTACATTGAATATATTTTGCAATGAATAGTACTTGCTGGAAATGCATATAATGTGAAAGTTGGCTTTATGATTGTTTTAGTTGCATATAGATAACTTACGTGTATTCACACTTATCGTGCGTGACCACCAATTTATTTTGATACTGAAACATACAGATATATTTGCATCACTAATTCTTGATGTCTTGTATTAAGGTTGGTACTTAGGTGTCGCCAAGAAGCTCGTGGGAAATTTGCAAGGCTCCGTTCAGATGTATTAGTGAAGTTAGAGCTACTGGATTCGAAACATGTACAGCATCTAACGGAGCAACTTACTCGTCTTATTACTGGGCTTGCGGCATATCACTCACAATGCCAGGAACTGATGCATAATAAACATTGGTTTCCAATTGAACTGGATATGGTAGGAACCACTCTTCATGCTGACCATAGAAATGACACAATACAGGTAATGTCAGTTTTTGTTTTTATGCAAACATGGATTTATCTTTGATTTTATGTATTAATGTAGGCTTAAGTCTTTCAAGGAAGTTGCAAAAATACTGCAGTATCATATTGTTTAAAGTAAATAAACAAAAGTTATACAATATCACAAGAAAAGCAAAAAACATCATGCCGGCATGGACTTGAATCCAGTTAGTAAGTTAAAACCCTCTTTGGACAGTTCAACATTCCTTGTCACATGTAGCCACAACTTTGATAGTGTTCTTAATCAGTAGTGGTACATTAAAACCAGGAAATATAGGGAGTTACTAGTGAATAACCTTATTCATTACATTATTCGTCCATTTGTTATAGTATTAGGTATTGTACACGAGAGAAGAAAGGCCAGATTGATGGATGTACTGTAGTAGTATTGGTAAAAAGAGGAAGGACTGGCGATGTATTTGATCAATATTTTGTTGACGTGAAAGTTTAAATAGATGGAAATTCAAGATGGTGTGAAAAAGTTGCTTTAAGGACAATGTAGGCAAAAAGGTGAAGGGAACACACTGGGTTAACATGGTTTGACAGAAACATTAGGCATAAATGAAGTGCATATGTAATTATTTTCCTGGTTAGAGTCAGAGAGGCAGGAAGGAGTATTATATATTAACATGGGCAGAGAAAGTAAAAAATAATAATGGGAGTAGAAAGCAATTAATTAAAAAAATCTTTTTGTGCATCAATATCAAAACAATAAGAAAGATTGTGTACAGTAATTTAGGAGGTTGGTGGTATTGTCAAGAAGGTGAGAAAAAAAGAAGACATAATAAATAAAGGGGTAAGTGGTGAGGAAGGACATAGTAGAGCAAGTTGTTCTTTTAATTATTTTTAGATAAATTGCATAACCACCTTATCAAGTTAATACTCCTAACTCACATAGGGTTGGCCTGAAAGTTTTGATCATGACGAGCTATATTAGATCTTATGTAGTACAGTGGACCCCGCCTATTCGCGGTTCTGGATTCATGGCTTCACCTATTTGTGATTTTTTTGGAACATATTTCCACATTATTCGTGGAAAATTCACCTATTTGCAGAATTTTTCATAAAGAAATATTCACTAATTGCTGTATTTTCTTATCAATTTCGTGACTAAATGTATTTTTTTATGATTAATTTATGAAAATAGTCCATTATAAGCATTTTTAGAGGGGGTCTTTGGTGTTTGAACCATTAAAATAAGCAGTTATAAGTGTTTTTAAGGGGTGTCAAATATTCTTGGATTTTAACAACTCACAGGGTGTTGTGGTACCTATCCCCCATCCCCCATGAATCCCGGGGGTCCACTGCATATTGCAACTCTTTGATAATTGATAAATGAATAAACTGAAAATGATGAAGATTCTGCCAAATTCTCTCTAAAGATTTCGATTCATGTATGCAACTTACCTAGTAGTTACATAGCTATAGTTTCTATCTGTCAGTAGCTAGAATTTTTTAAATTTGCGGTAGTGCTATGTATTTGTTTTGGCTAGGTGATACCCCCCTGCCCACAACCGTGGGAGAGAGGAACCAACTCGGCATGAACTTTGGTTGTTTCTGCTGGCTGGTGCTGTCAACAGCTGTACAGCAGCAGCAGAATTTTGGGAATTGCTTTACTTTTACTTGATGTCTGAAAGTTTTGGTGAAGTACTCTAATATTAGTAACCATTCCAGCAACATTTAGCTATTATGTATAAGAATTTATTCAAAATAGTTAAGTTTTGCGTTTGGATTAGTCTTTGCCTTAGGATTGAGTTGGTTTGCAGGCAAGTCTAATACTAGCTTTCAAAGGTTACTAGGTATTGCAGCAAAGATTGCAATACAAGACTTTAAACAGCTTGTTACGATCCGCATTCTATTTGTACAGTTTGTAGGGGTCAAACTTGTTGACTTGTTGAGGCTCAATTGGGATAGTAAAGCTTGGAAAACTTTAACTAGCCACATTAATAAGTTAGAGAGAGAGAAGAAGAGGAAAGCCGCTTCTAGGGTTAGCTCTAAGAAGTGTTTAGTTAGTCAGGAATTGTCTACTGGAAATGTATGTTTATTTTCTTTTGAAACTTCCCCCTCATCTGTTCAACCCATTCCTAACACTGACTCTCTTGCACCCGAACCCGATGCTGTTGCCACCCTTGAAGCGCGGGTAAATAAAAAATTTTCGATCATGTTACAGGCGATGGAGAAGTTAGGAGTGTCTGTGAAAACCTTGATGGATAAGGTAAGTGGTGAAGTGAGTGCCAATGCTAGTGTTGTGGAGGAGGTGGCTGTTCGTCCAACTGATTCTCCTAGACAAAGGTCCCTGTCAAGCTCCCCAGCACCTGGGAGGAGGCATACTTGTAGCCCAAGGGAGGTCAGTGGGGTCTGCCCACGAGCAGTCTCCCCCTCAGGCAGTCCTGTTGATAATTCCCAGATCGCAACAGATTACCATTGGAAAGATGTATCTAAGGAGGTGCATCTTTCCTCAAGTGCATGCAGCTCTGGGGAGTCATCTTCCAGGCGCCAGTGGTGCCTTGTAGATGAGTCTCATTCACTGAAAAGGAGGGCCCATAGGGTGTCAAGCAAGATGATGATAGTTTAGAGGGGTACTTTAGTGAGAGGATTCCATTCTCTAAATCTTATTCCTCATTGAGGAAGTCACATGCCGGAAGGTTTAGAGCGTTCATTGGAGCCAGATCCTTATCCTTCTGTGATTTCCTCTCCAGTTCATTCCACGAGTGCTCAGCAGCATAAGACACGTGTGAGCCTGTCAGCGCTTGTTCGTCCTTACACAGAACGGGTTGTCTTTCCCCCTGTCTTTCCCCCTGTTTTACCTTTATTTCAAGAGTACACAATGGAGCAGGAGTGCCATTAGGTGCATGATATATCTAGGCTCAAAGAGCATGCACTTATGCATGCTTGCCCATTGGTGCAGGTTTTCCCCATAGTTGTGGAGTCCCCAGAAAAAAAAAAACACTGATACTCCTACAGTGGAAATGGAAGTTACAATGCTGGACGACAATATTGCACCACCTTACGAAGCGCCTGATGAAGTGGTGCTTTCAGAAGAGCTGGAGTAATGCTCTTCTTTGCTGTGCAGTACATTTACCTCATCATCGTCATCATCTACATACGCACAGTATACTGCACAGCTAATCGTCATCATCATCATCATCTTTAATCAAGTTTACGTATCTTCACTGGTGAGTGTTCCGATTTTAATTTTTTTATTTTACGTAAAGTATGTTTCTACAGTAAAAGTAAGTTTTAGTTTGAAAAGTATTACCTAGGAGTGTTGGGAGGGTTTACTGTATATAATTGTTGAGTAGGTTTCATTAAAGATCTTCAGTGGTTAGTGTGCCAATTTTAATTTTTTCTTTTACATAAAGTATGTAAAAGTAATTTTTAGTTACAAAAATTGTTTAAGAGTGTATAAAGGGTTTACATAAGACTGTTGGGAGGGTTTAGAATCGTTGGTAGGGCTTACAAATGCTTAAATTTATAAAGATAAAAAAAGAATAAGAAAAATTATTTAAAAAATATACCATAGATTTCTATATCTACTTCGCGGTTTTTCAGGTATCGCGGGGGGGCCTGGAACCTAACACCCGCAATAGCCGAGGGTTTACTGTATAACATCTATGTTGCCTCCATGAAACTGTCTTTCAACCCAATGCCAATAACTCATTTTTTAGCTTCGAGTTGCTTGAGAAATGACTAGGGAGATGATCAAACAAGCATACCCTGCAATTCCTGGTGGACATCAGTATGTTTCGGGCTAGGTCTCTCCAGGCCAGGGTCATCAGTCTATCTATCAGATTCAGCAAGAACCTGTCTGTTAGGTACTAGGATGGAATGTAATCGTTCAGATCACATTCATCTCTCTCCTTTTACCTTGGGACACTATCCATAGGTCCTTGGACTAGTTTTTTTTTTTTTTTTTCTTCTTCTTCTTGGATCCTGTGGTGGATGCTCCACAAGTCATGTAGTTCACCCAGCTCATGAGGGAATGGTTGCATCTCTCCTAGGGTGTGCAGCTGCAAGGAGAAGGTGTGTGTGGGACTGACCTCCTCACTTTCTTCTATCTTCCAGTGGACTGAGGTTCTATTTGGACTAGTTAGATGCAAATTCTTCCTTCTCTCTAGCAAGGAGAGAGAGGGAATGAAAATGAGCAAGCCAGTTGGTTATTCATAGCTTTATTGTCTCCAAAATTTTTCGAATCAGGGATATTATATTCCTTTTAATTCGAAATGCCCAGAAGTGTGATGATTGAACATCTCTTGTTCAGTAGATCAAAGGTATGTTCTCCTTCCTTTGCTCTTTCATGAGGGAGAGAGTACCCAGGTGAGTTGAACTACCAGCAGTTCAGAGATTTACTTCGAATCCTTCCACCAAAAGTAAGTCTCCCATATGTAAAGACCGAGGGTTTGTATTTGTGTTTGCAATTGTGTGGGAACAAATGAAAAATTTTACATAATTTGTATTTTTCCTAAAATACAAACCTGAGGTCTTTACACAAAAGGCCCACCTCTTACAGCCCCTCATTCTCGTACTTGGGCCAAAAGGTATACTGATTAAATTGAGTGCACTCCAACTTGGTGGGTGGTACTTCCACCCCTACCTTCAGAAACTGGTACCATAATCACCTTGCAGAAAGTTTGACAGCCAGATTTCCAGCTCACTGAATGTTAATTCCCATGTGCAAAGACCTCAGGTTTGTATGTTAGGGAAACTATAAATTATTTTATCATTTGGAATAAATCATACCAATTAGTAAAGTTAGCTTATATCTGCATCATTAGGTGCAATCGGCACTACAAACAATGAAACTTGACCAACCCACTAATCTTTGTTACTTGGCAAATTTTTTTACTTACTGGGAGGGGCAGATGCCCAAAATGTCCATTAAGTTAAGTTTTCACAGTATTACCAATTATGCTTTTATGTTTACAGCATATGTGTATTGAAGTGAAACATTTATTGCATAGATCTACAATTCATTGAATGAGATCTTTATGTGGTGAAGCCATATAAATCTTCATCTGTAAATGTTGTTGCATCAACTGTACCCCTTTAATCGTGATCTGGTATGCCTAACAGCTCTTGTCCTGCCATCTTCATAACCACTCATTTTCTGACCAACTGTTTCCCATTCCTTCTTACCACATATCTAAACTATTTCAAACCTCTGAGATATCAGTCTTGTTTTCTAGCTGCTGGGCATCACTTTTCTAAGTCTCTCCCTCCATTACAGTAAATGCTAACAAATGGCAACATTCAGCCTAAGTGGTTCAACAGAGAAATTGAAAACAAAATAAGAGAAAGAGACAGATTGCACAAAGCAATGAATCCACACCCAACACCAGAAGAAGCAAGTAGGCATAAAGAACTCTATAGAATGGTGGATAAATGAGTAAGAAATGTAAAGATAAATGAGGATAAGAGAGTAGCATCAGTTTGGAAGGAAACCCCAAAAGAATTCTTTGCTCATGTAAATAGTAGAAAACCAATAAAAAATAGCATAGGTCCCCTAAGAGACAATGGGGAAAACCTACATAGTGAACACAGACTGGGAAAAAGCAGAGTTATTGAATAAGTTTTTTACTAGTGTTTTCACAATTGAAGACACTACCTCAATCCCTGAACCAGCTATTAAATATGAAGGGGCAGAACCACTGGACAAAATAATATTTACAGAAGAGGACATTAAAGACAAAATAGAAAAACTAAACAAGTTCAAATCTCCTAGCCTAGATGGGATTCATCCAAGAGAAATTAAAGAGTTAAAAGAGGAGATTGTTCCTCACCTATATAAACTCTACAGGAAAAGTACAGAACAAAGAAAGGCACCAAAAGGATGGAAACTAGGTAATGTCCCCCCAGTTTACAAAAAAAAGGTCCAAGAGAAGAGCTGGGAAATTGTAGACCAGTCTGTTTAACATCGGCCGTTTGTAAGATTTTTGAGTCCATAATTGCAGATCAAATTGTGGATCACATTGATAGAAAAAACTTGTTAAACAGCCAGCACTGTTTCAGACAAAATAGATCCTGCCTATCAAATCTCTTGGAGCTTTTTCATAACATGCTTGGTATTTACGACAGTAGTAGAGCAATAGATATGCTCTACTTAGATTTCCAAAAGGCCTTTGACTAAGTCCCACACAAGAAACTAATGACGAAAGTTAGAGCAGACTGGATCGGAGACTGGCTAACTAATAGAAAACAAGCGGAGTTCCTCAGGGTTGTGTCCTTTGTCTGCTCTTGTAATTTGTATTAATGACACTGATGTAGGGCTAACTAGCAGGCCAAATTTGTAGATGACACCAAACTAGGTATAAATGCAGCAGACCCAGAGACAGTAGAAAGTTTAAGAAATAATCTAAAGAAAATGGAATAGTAAAAAGATGGCAAATGTCTTTTAATGTGGAAAAGTGTTTAGTGGTACAAATAGGAACAAACAACCCTTATGCCAACTACATGCTTGGGAATGACATAAATAATGTAGAACAAGATGAGGACCTTGGCGTTATCATTACCAATGACTTAAAATCCACAAAAAATGCATAAAAGCCAAAAAGAAGGCACAGAAATTAGTGGGATACATAAAGAGGCAGTTCAAATACAGAAACAATGAAACAGTGCTGCAGCTCCACACATCAATAGTTAGACCTCATCTTGAATATGCAGTACAATTATGGTCACCAACACTAAAAAAGGACATAAATAGATTAGAAAGGGTTCAAGCAAGAGCCACAAAGAACATGTATGACTTAGAAACATGATGATTGCGAGGACAACTAATAAATACATTCAAAATACTGAAAGGCATAACAAAAGTAGACAGTACCTTATTTACGTGAAATGAAAACCTGACAAGAAATAATGGATGGAAACTAGAGCTGAAGAGATACAACACATCCCATTGTGTGTGAATTTCTTTACATACAAGATAAGTGACACGCAGAATAAACTTCCACAAGAAGTTGTAAACAGCAATAATGTGGAAGAGTTTAAAAGAAAGCTAGACATAATCATTAGGACACTGTAAATGAACATTAAACCTGCTCCTAGAGATAAGTGAGCACAAGATGTCTCCTCGGTTGGACTAACAAGTCTTTGAGACATCCTAATCCTTGTAACTCTCTGTAACTCGCTCATATATTCACAGTATTTTTTTTCTTATCAAGTGCAATAAGGCCTTCTTTCCAATCGCATTTTATAACTTGACCTCTCTCTTATATTAGCTCTTTGAGAAACAATTTTTGATGCAAGATTGTGATTACTTCAGGTTGATGATGATGATGACGACGAAGAGTTGCTGGATACTGAGAATGCCACAGAAGCAGCTGAAACTGTTGACTTGGTGCAGCCTTTAGAAGAACTTACCTTGAACAACAGCATCAATCAGGACCAAGAAGTTCGGGATAGTAACTTTGAAGAAGTCAATCTCTTAGGTGACTTTTAAGGTTTTTTTTTCAGTGAAATTTTTTTTAATGAATATTAGGGTTTGGCTATTTTCTTTAAATGTACATTCCAGATTTTACAGTTTTCTATAAAAATTTTACTTTTTCAGTTATTTTATCTCTGCTCTGCTGAGAATAATGACAAGAAACTTACATGTTCATGATTAAGCAAAATTGTTACTTTTACTAACCTTATAAATATATTGTTGTTGTATGCTTGTTGTAAGCTTTATCCTCAAGTAGACTACCCAGTATTTGAAAGTAGGGAGGACACTTAAATCTGTGAAGATATTACCTTGCTGCCTTATCAATCACTAAAATTGTCATTTGGAAAGATGCAAGTTTCAAAGCTGTACATAATCTTGCATTTTCATTGTGTGGTGGCAACATTCAAGCTGTCCAGGCATTTGCTGTGAAAGGAGTGTTCCATCTTTCCACTTTTGTGTTCTGTGGAACAGTTTATACTGCACAGGTTTGGTAAAAGAAATTCATATGCCAGATGTTAGGTGCAAAGAAGTTAATTTGCCAGATTTAAGGTACAGAGTTTTCTTGGATTTTATATTCTCTTATGGAAATTGTATATGACCTTCTATAGTTTATATACCATATATCAGTTGATTGTTTGTTTTTCCCTTAGCAAAATACTGAATTAGATTGTTGCTGGTGCGTAACTCATAACAACATGATCACAATACAGTGGAGTATCCTAACTTGAGTAAACAATGGCACAGAAACTGGTGCACAACATATGCACACTTTTCAATGCCTGACCAGAAGCCATCATTGTACATTCTTCAGGAATGACCATCTTTATCAGGTTCTTTGGAATAGGAAATGGAGCATTAACAACTTGCCTGTCTCTTCTTACTGCACATCTAATACATATTGTTAATGAATGGTAAATTCATGGATACTCCAGATATGTACTACTCTACTTCTTAAAGTAATGATTTTTTTGACAGTTTCTTAAGTACTTGCAGCTTTCTTCTATTTTCATTTCATAGAATATATCAGGAGTATGGTTATACTATTGAAGTTGGCCAACTAATTCTTCTTTGAATATATATTTAACTTTGGCATTGCAATTTTTATGCTGAAGGCATTCATATTTATGAGACAATGAAGAGGACAAAACTCATCTTGACCACATTGACTTTTAATGAAGTTCATAAATGGGAGTAATGTAAAGAGGAAAATAAATTTAGGACTCTGAACTAAAGGTGTTGAAAATTTCACTGATAATCAATTTTTAACCAATAGTTGATAACACTTGCCAGTGCCAAAAATAGTGTTTGACAAATGTTCCGTTTCTTAAGTTGATTATTTTGATAAATAGTATATTTCAGAATTAATGTTTATATTTTTTTGTATCCTTTTTTAAGATTTGCTTTTTAATGTTCTTTCAAGTTTTCAGAAAAATTTTAGTTTTTTAACAATACCTTTTCTTCACAGTAGGGGAGTGGTGATGATTCGGACAGTGGAATGGTCCGGGCAGTACATTTCCTGGAAAACATACGGGGCCCTCAGCTCTGAAAAATCATGTGAAACCGTGAAAGTTTGTTTATCACTGACACATGGACTTTGGCTGAGAGAGGATGTTTTAGTACTGAGGGTAGTTTTTGTGGTTTTTATAATTTCCTATGAAATATTTTGTGTTTGAATCATAAGCTTTGGTGTAGTGAATATGATAATGAAGTTGATTATCAGTTTTGGGTGTGAATTTATACTGTATGATGAAGATGATGTAGCTATTACTCACCTGTAATCTCAAAGGGCTTGGAGCTGAGGGTGTCATCAAATGGTTATGTGTGGGATGATTCGGACAGTCTAGGGTAGGGATGATTCGGACAGTGTCAGAATCATCCTTCCTAGCAAACCTTTACTAATATATAGTATTTCCAAAATGACCAGACCTCTCTGGCACAGCTATTCGGGTCCTCCCACGTGTGTTTAATCTTCGCATATCTATCAAATTTATAACAACAGAGATAAAACCATTTCTCCCATTACAGATATCAAATATCATCTTTTCCGTTATGCAGAATTCTAAGTCAATTATGTACATAGGTTCACAATTAATAAAGTTTTTTTTATGCAATAGCAAGAAAAGGAATCAGATTGTCTATCAACATGGCATCTCATTTTGGTGCTGTTGCCAATATTTTAAACAGCTCCATGTGCATTCAAATCTACGGATAAGCTGCTTAGAGTCTCTCCAGGGGGCACTTTCAGTGGTCACGGTCATGGAACTACAAACATGGAATGGACATGGGCAAAATCACCGTGTGCAGCATGCCACCTTTGCAAAGGGTGGAGAGAGCTTTGTATCACAATGCCCACCTCTCCATATTGGAGTGTAAGCTTTTAATTTTCCATGACAATATATTGTCATCTATGAGATTTGTTGCATTATGTTACAGTAAATTTAGTAGTACACATTACTCAATCTAGTAATTTCTGTTTACATGATAATACATTTAAAATAGACCTAAAATTATTAATACGTAATAATAAGATTGACATAAATAAGTGATTTGTAAGAATAAATTATTTATATCAACAAGTGTGTTTCTTTTTGTAATAATGACTGATATAAGTAAGCAATAAGCATAAGCAAATATGATTACAATTTAAGTCCATTGTGTCATGGTGATATGGTTAATCCCCAGGTGACAGACTGGATAGCAAAGTGATAAGATCTATGTAGTGCATAAAATGCAAAGTAAAGTACAGTGGTACCTCGAGATACGAAAGGCTCAACTTACGAAAAACTTGAGATACGAAAGCTGACACAAAAAATTTTACTGCTCTACATACGAAAAGTTTTCAAGATACGAAAGGTTTCTGAAAGTCCGAGATTCGCCCAATAACAATTTTGAAACTCGCGCCGCGATCTTAGTTCTAGTAGATTCGCCACCATCCTCCTGCTCTCCCATTGGTTCCTGATGCTAGCCAAGCCATGAGATCCTTCTCTCCTATTGGACAGCATCCCTCCCATCATGCATCTTACGTGGTGGCGTGCCTTTGCTCGGCCACTTCGCACCCGAAGCTTTATCGTACGCATGCAGCATTCGTTCGTGTGCTACTTTATCGTGTTGTGAGAACCTAATTAGTATACGTACTACATACGTAACTTAATTACTTACGTACAGTACATATTAGTCATGGATCCCAAGAAAGTTGCTGAAGTTCACAGAAAGAAGAGAATGCTTTCTATGGAGACAAAAATGGAGATAATAAAAAAGTATGAAGCTGGCTTGCGGTTGAGTGTGATCGCTAAGGAATACGGCTGAAATCCGTCGACGATAGGCACCATCCTTAAGCAGAAGGAAGCCATCAAAGCAGCTACACCTTCCAAGGGCGTGACTATTTTGTCCAACAAGAGGAGCCATGTGCATAATGAAATGGAAAGGCGGCTGCTTGTATGGATCGAGGACAAAGAAATCGATGGCGATACGATAACCGAGACGGCAATCTGCCAGAAGGCCAGCACTATTTTCGGCGATTTGATTGCCCCAGCCGAAGACGACGGCGGAGAGGGGACATCAACGGCAACCCCAGAGTTCAAGGCTTCTCATGGGTGGTTCGAAAATTCCGTAAACGGACTGGCATCCATTCGGTGTGAAGAAGAAATTGAAATTACGTAAAGTATAAAAAAGTAAAAAGAAATGTAAAAATCAAAAAAAGTAAAAAGAAATTTAAAAATAAAAAAAAAAGACAATAAATTTTATTTTAAGTTTTTTGTAAAGTTAAGTGTTACAGTTTTGTTGATGTGTTTTGTAAAGTTTAGTTTGTTTTTCTGACATTTTTTTGTGTGTTTTGTAAAGTTAAGTGTATGTATCTGCCGTTTGTCCTCCTCCTCCTCTGCCGCCACTTTCGGAGATAGCCTCACTCGAAAGGTAAGCTTCCACATTTTACGTTACAGTAATAATATTTCTTGTACACTAATATACACTTTATTTACAGGTTTTGCATTTTTATTATTAAGTTACGTATTGAATGGTCCAAATTGTTGTAGTATTTCATTGTTTATAGGTCAATTTACCTTTATTATGAAATTTACTGGGGTGTTTTTGGAGGGCTTGGAACGGATTAGCCATTTTACATGTAAAATGTGGTCCAAGATACGAAAACCTCATGATACGAAAGGCGCCTCGGAACGGATTAATTTCGTATCTCGAGGTACTTCTGTATAAAGACTGATACTCAGAGAAGGATATTAAATATAAGGGATTCAGCAGGCTTTAGTGGTAAAATTTATTACACAACCCCATGACAAAAACATGAAATCACTCAGTCTTAGCACATGGCATACATGATTATTTCTATTGTATGAGACATATACGTGCTTCATTGGGTTCATTGGAATGTGCTTTTCAAGAGCTTTTAACCATGATAAATTTTAATAAATTTGGAACAGTAGAGTAAAAATGCAAACCCAGGTAAATTGCATATCTGGATATCTTTACTTAAAACATTGCAGTGCTGTGTTTTCTACATGCTTAAGTATATGCATTTAAAAGCGATTTTCAAGAGCTTTCCAATGAGCCTATATTTAAAATCGGTGGAAAGTTGAGGCTGACAGAGTGAAAATAGCATCTGCAGGACTATGCTTTAATAGCTTAATTCAGCGTCATCTCCACCCTTTCCAATGGCGCCTTGCAGTGACAATCCATGTTTATAGTTCCATGGTCACAGTATATGGCTGGAGGCCTTTCTCCTTTCTACAAATATCTTTATTTCTTAATATCATACATATAGAATAAATTGGTGAGCACGGAAATATGAAATAAAGCTTACCAGAGTAAATTTGACGAGTGAGAAAATAAACATTCCCATACAGACAGATCTCTCTCTCTCTCTCTCTCTCTTCTCCTCGCCCTCTCTCTCTGCTCCTCTCTCTCTCCTCTCTCTCTCTCTCTCTCTCTCTCTGTATGTAAAGATAATAAACAATGACTGAATATTGCTTGAATATGACATGGCAACAAAAGTTTTGGCCTGATTGAAGTGTAGAGTGACTTTGACACCGACTTGCAGGTGATTCCTGGTCATCTCAGCCATGGATAGACATAAACTTAACAGCGGAAAAAAGGCAATCATATACAAAATAAATAAGAATTTTTGAGATGAAAAGGCCAGTGGAGGGCCTATGTTATCCCATGAAAAAGCTCTTGCTTGGACAGCTGTAAGAGTTAGAAGAGAGAGTAGGGCGGAATAGGAAGGAGATTAAAGTACATACCTGGAAATGAAAAGACCCTATAGTAATCTTCTAATTGTAGCATCTGGGTTTGTCTCAGACACATTCAAAGGTCTCTCACACACAGGTCAGTTGTTGTTTTCATAAAATTGGCAACAGGGCAGATCTTTAAATGCCATGCTAGAGAGGTCTCGTCGTCATGGCAAGACATAGATACGAATTCCCACAGAAACAAAAGATTTTCTCTAATAATATTTAAGCTATATTTTGTGTATATGCATTCATTAGCCCCTCATTGCCTTATAAAGCACTTCTTAAACCTATCATAGAACCCCTCATTACAAATTAAGATAGCTTATCCTCTGTTTCAGATTGATTATAATTCCATAGGGCCTATCATGGGATGGAAATATAAGAAGAAAACCAATAGGGAAAGGGATGCTGCTGCTATAGAAAATGCACATCAAGAGTTTAGAGAAAAAGGTGGTCGTTAGAAAAATTGCTCTTAAGTTTGGAATCCCATGGAGCACATTTCATGATTATGTGAAGAGAGATAAGAGACAGGGTTGACTAGGAGACTTTTCAGTTACATTGTTACTCAGTTAGGCAAGTCCTAAGTGGCCACATGGAAATAGAAATAGCTGATTATCTGAAAAGAATGTTCTACTATTTCTCACTTGACTATCGACTAAAATAACAAGGAAGCTAGCATATGAGTATGCAATTGCAAACAAAACTCCATTGCCAGAATCATGGAATAGGGGAAAATCTGCTGGAAAAGACCGGCTAACTGGTTTCCTGGAAAGGCAGAAGGATCTCTCTCTAAGAAGTAATGAGGCAACAAACCTAGCTCGGTTGACAAGTTTTAATGAAACAAATCTTGCTGTTTTCCAGACTAAACTAGAAGAGATTTTGCTTTTATCAGTTTTCTGAAGCCTACATATACAACCTGGATGAAACTGGGTGCACAATTGTTTAGAAACTAACTAAAATAATTGCACAGAAGGGTGTCCATCAAGTTGGGCAGGTCACTTCAGGTGAGTATGGGGAGATAGTGACCATGGTTGGAATCATATGTGCCAATAGGAATGCCATACCACCTTGCTTCATATTTCCAAGAGGGAGGTTTGATGAAGCTCGCATGATGCATGGAGCTGCACCATAATGCAAAGGGCTTGTTCATCCAAGTGGATGGACGACAAAAAAAAATTTTCTTTGAGCCTTGCAAGCATTTTGTCCTAAATTCTAGGTGTAGTTCAGATGGCAAAGTTCTCCTTATAATGGATAACCTTGAGTCATCTCTAAAGGCCAATATAACTATGCTAGGGTACATGGGATTGTAATTCTAATCTTGCCTCCACACAAATCAAATATGCTCCAACCCCTTGACAGAGCCATCTTTGGCCCATTTAAAACATTACAATTAAGGGATCAATACATGAGTGCTTGAGAATCCAGGGTGTCCCATAACAGTCTATGATTTAGCTCCAATTATGAGCACTGCTTGCGACAGAGTACCAACATCTATGAATATCAAATCAGGATTCCATTCCACTGGCATCCACCTATATGACACTTGATGCTTCTCAAGAAATTGACTTGACTGGGGCACATGTGATTGATAGGCTAAAGTCGACTCCTACACCACCTACAAGCACGACAACCTCACACGAAGTAACACCACAGCCACACCTTACACCTTCATCACAACAGCAGTTTGTTCATATACGAAACAAACCTTCAGTCTTAACATTAGGATTATACTAGCGCCAAGCTGGAAACTGGTAGAATTAAAATTAAACTTGTGAGATCCAGGGACTATTGGCATCTATACCAGGTCACGGGGCGTGTATTACCCAGAATGCCCTTGGCGTCGCATGACCCGCCTGTTACTTTTCTACTGCCTTTAAGATAGGACGTGTTTACTTTCTATCTGTTTTAAAGCAAGTTTTAGTTTGCCCAATTTTATTCATTTTACTTTCATTTTTCTTTTTAATTTTGCTCAGTGTGGGTGTGATCTGTAAGTGTGTGTACGTTGTGAGATGGAGATTTTTGCTTCACAAATGGGAGCTTCTTCCGATTCGTGGAAGAGACAAAAGAAATGCACTGGAGTGAGTGGCTTTCCGTGTTCAAGATTTCTAACTTCGGTGTTGACAGATCCTCATCCAACGTGTAGTAGGTGCAGAGAAAATGCATGTACAATTACTAATCCTTGTTCAGTTTGTCGTGGTTGGTCGGTGAAACAGTGGAGGAAGTTTTATGAGAAAGGCCAGTACAAAAGAAAGGAGACGACGCCATCTTTGGGTGACCAAGCATCGCCGACTTCTTTTGTATCGGCATTGCACCAGACTGCTCCATATGTTTCGTCGCCTACTTTTGATTTTTCCCATACTCCTTTTTTCTAGCGATTCGCTATCGGAAACTCCAGGAGGGGTTTTGGGTAATTTTATGAATAATTACGCTCTGTTGTTCCCGGCATTGCCACCTTTGTTCCAGGTGCCGGCTCCCGACGCGCAGAGAATGGAGGGTACGTGGACAGCTTTAGGTCTACCAGGCGTACCAACCTTGGAGGGTTTGCTGTCTCATCATATGGCGTAGCGATTCCAGCAGAGTCCGGCAGTGCTGAATGTTCGTCATCCCCCTAGATTGCACTTTATGGGAACTAATGCCGCAGCTACGTCAACAACTTCAATGTTTCCGGCAATGCAGAACGTTGGAGGTAGTTTTACTGCAAATGCGGGGATGCCAGCAGCAGCCGCCCAGTCTCTCCCTACAAGACTGGTGATGTCACAACTGGCGTCACATACCGACATGGCAGCGATGATGTCACAGCCTACTGCTTCTCTATCTACTTTGCTGCCTCCTGAGCTAAATACGCTTTCTGACTTGTTGGTACACACAGTAATGAAGAAATTACAAGATTTAGAGGAGAAAATTGCTCAGAAAGACAAAAAGAAAAGGCGTGCTTTGTCTTCTTCGTCTAGCTTGGCATCATCGCTAAGTTCGATGACGTCACTGTGTGTACCAGTCAAGCGTTGGAGGATACGGGAGTTCGTGACTGATCCTCGGGGCCAAGAGGAGAAGAGTGAATTCTTCATCTTTGAGCCAGGACTGTTACATCCCGGTTAGCAAGAAAGTCAAGAAGTCAGTGGCTGGTAAGCTCAAAGCTAACGGACGAAGCTGTTTACAAGAGTCCGAACGAGCGAAAGCGTCGACGGTCGCTGGGCTAGCGGCCGACGCGGAGATGCCAACAGAGACTACAAAGAGTCTAAGAGAGACTACAATGCCGTTGGTAAAATCAACGTTGGGTGCGAAGAGTGCAACAAAGAATAAAGCACAGATACCAGTTTCGCCTGTAAGACCGTTTAAAATACGGAGAAAGGATGGAAGAGCTCTCATTAAAAGAACGAATAATAGAGAGTTGGTAACCTCGTCTTGATACGTTGGTGAAAGGCGTTGTTCGCCTAGATGAGGGATCAAGGCCGAATTCTCCGACAGTCGTTGGAGACGATATCAATAGTCATAGAGATGAAATTAGCTCGGTTTCGAGAGAACCTTCATCTTGGAGGTATAGGCGAGATTCTCGCTCTAGATCTACGAGCAGAGAAGGATTTAGGTGGTCTCGTTCTCCTACTGACTATTCAGGATCAAGCCGTCGGCGGCCATCTGAGATCAAAGAGGCCGTGGCCGTAGGGGGCAGACGGCCAGGAAGCACCTGGATGTTTGTCAGCGGATAGGAGTGAGATAGCGTCTCCTGTGGCTGAATACAGTACGTTAGAACCGGAGGAATGCGTTGTATGAATTGCCTTGTTCAAGTCATGCGGAGTCCATTTTACAACATGTAAATGCACGGATTGCGGGAAGGGATAATTCCTTAAGATCGAATAGATCGTTTAAGTTTATCCCACCTCCAATAATGAAACATAGGAAATATTATACGACACCAATGGTTCCTTTGCTATCAGACAAATTAACCCAAGTGTGGTAAGGTTAAGGCCTGGATTAACCTTAGATCAAGTAAAGATGGAATGCCCATCAATGACTTCCCAAGAGGCTGCTACATTAGAAGCAACGGCTTCTTCTGTCTTTCAGATTGCTTCTTGGTTGGATCTTTGGTCAACAGCAATGGCAAAAATTGCATCTGCAGAAGTGACAAGAAAAGTAGTGGATGAATCAATGTTCATTAGATTGCTACAATCAGGTTCCAAAGCAATTGCGTACTTGACGAATTTAAGTGCCAATGTTTGGGCAAATATCCTGTACTTCAACGTCAGTGTTGAGTCCAAGGTACCGCCTGAGTCTGAAGAACCTCCCATGCGGCTATTCAGCCTCTCATGTTTGGATGGATGGATGATATTCAGGGCTAAAGCCCAGGCACTGGGGCCAAGAAGGCCATTCAGCACCGTAATGAAAGTTAAATAAATTGAATTATGGTAAATGAATTAATGACTTAGTGAAAGAAATTATTGATAAAATTAGGTGTGACCAATAAATAAAATAAAAATATGAAGTTTAATGAATGGCGTAATATATATTGAAAATAGTTTAATGTCTTTAAAAATCTGAATGATATGATATATAAAGAATTAAATAAATGTTATTAAAAATTTTTATACACTTGAAAAAGGAGATGAGAGCAGAAATATCTGCCTCATCTCCCAAGATATTTGAGAGGGATTTACCCTGGAAATATCTTTCCCTTTGGTTAAAATACCTGGTGCAAACCATCAGAATGTGCTCCACTGTTAGTATCTCGTCGCAGTAAGCACACACTGGTGGGCTGCTTCCTTCTACAATAAACTGATGGGTTAAATAAGTGTGCCCATAAATAAGTGTGCCCAATCCTTAATCTCATTAAAATAACCTCTGTTCGTCTGTCAAGCTGGAATGGCGAAGGCCACGGCAGCATATTTTTCCTATATTTCTATACTTACTAATATTGGCAAGAAGAGAAGTCCACCTTTCTTGCCATTTACTTAATATGCAAGACCTAATAGGACTTGTAAAACGCTAGCAGCTTTCGCTTCCCTGTCTGCAGTCTCGTTTCCGTGGATCCCCACGTGAGAACTAAGGCACCCAACAGAAAGAGCCTGATTTACGCAAAAAATATATTATACGAAACAGCGACTTCGGAACTTTTTGAATTAATGGATGAAAGCTGTTGAATTTTTCAATAGCTTCTAAATTGCTTTTAGAATCTGAGCATATGACAAAATTAGTGTTAATACTTTGAAGAACTAAATCAAGGGCAGAGACTACAGCTGTTAATTTGGCAGTGAATATTGATACACAGTCAGGTAATTTAGCTGTATATGCTGTATCACCAAGGATAACAGCACACCCAACACCACTATCCGACTTTGATCCATGTGTAAATATCCTCACAATTATCATGGGTAACGTCGTTCTCTAAGAATTTTCCCCTAATCTCTTCCTCAGTGCAGTCCTTTTTGTTTAATGATTTCTTGCATACTAATGCTTCTGGAATAAGCCATGGAGGATTTACAGAATGTTCTACTTCCAGGACTATCTGGGATTTGAGATTGTTATCCCTAACATCCTCATTCAGTCGAATTTGGAATGGTTTAGAAGCTCTTGTACCAGAGAAATTCTGCATGTCTGTTTCCTTGAGTATTTGAAAGGAGGGATTTTTAGGAGCACTTTTCATTCTAGCCACGTATCACAACCCTAGCTCTTGCCTTCTTAGATCACTGGGAAGATGATCTGTGTCGACATATATGCTTTCAACAGAAGTTCTAAAAGCCCCTGAGCGTATTGTCAACCCCATGTTCTGTACAACATACAATTCCTTTAGCTTGGTTTTACAAGCTGAGGAATAGATCTGACAACCATAGTCTACCTTGGAGCGACAGCGAGTCATATAGCCTCAAAAGGGGATTTCTTATCAGCCCCACAACTAAATCCAGAAACAACCTATATTCAAAGATTTTTTAACATTAATCTTTCCGGCATTTATGTGGCTGGCCCATGTTAATTTGTGGTCAATAATCATCCTCAAGAATTTTACTTCATTTTCATAAGAAATGATAGATCCTTTTAAACTAAGTGTGGGAACTTCTTCCACACGCCGGCATCTGGTAAATCTTACTGCAACTGTTTTGGAAGAGGAGAATTTAAAACCATTCTCATCAGCCCACTTCTTCGCGGTAGCAGGGAGTGAGCCGTAGCACGACTCCCCTATTCTAAAGGGTTTTGATGTGGAAAAGGCTAATTGGAGAGGCTGCTGTGATAGTGTTTTTCCCTAGCCCCAGATTCATACCGACACCCTTTTAAAAAGGGTGAGCGAGTCAGAATATTCTGGCATGTCCAATTTAGCAGTTCTCTGGTATTTTAGCAATATTTTACCTTAGAAATAGTGCTAAAGGAACGTATGTCACGGAGCGACACGGCTGCCCACTGGTACTGTCGGGTATTTAAGAGCCTCCAAGGACTTAAGGTAATGGCGTTTAAAAACAGAGGGTGACTTCCAACCAGTGTACTTTTTAAGATCATCAAAATACATATACTTGAAAAAGTTAATAGTTGTTGCTATAGCTCGGATGTCATGTACCTTCGGAAATGACCCTGGATTAGCTTTCTTGATAAAATACAAAATTTGTTGCCTTATGCCCTTTAGAGAAATGGTCCCCCCAGCTTCTCGAATGAAAAGCGGCCCTTTCGAATGGCCAGATGTCCTAGAAAGGAAATCCTTCAGAGTTTGCACAGGGCACAATGATGGATCCTGCGGAAGCCGGACAATTTTCCATGGTGACCACCTATCTAAAGGTTCCTCATTCGTGGCAAGAAATGTTTGATTTGGTGAAAGCAACACGTCCCCCGAAGGTAAATATTCTATATGGCCTGGGTCTCTAGATAAAGCTGACAACTCTGAAGCCAGACTTAACAAAAATAGTGTCTTACGCAATAAGGATTGATAATCACACCCTAAGTTGTCTGTATCCGAAGCGAGCTTAAGTACATCGTTAAGAAACCATGACACCGTCGACGGTCTCTGTACAGGCCGAAGACGTGCACATGCCCTCGGAATAGACGTGAAGTAAGACTCAGTTAAATTGATACCAAATCTGATCTGGAAAATCTTTTTCAAGGCTGATTTCGTTGTTGTAATTGTGCTAGCCGCCAAACCTTGTTCAAATAAATTCCTGAAGAAGGTGATAGCTACATTAACTGACATATTTTGGATATTGGACGAGTTGAGGAATGCCGCCAATTTCTTAACTGCTGAATCATATTGGTGGAGTGTTGATTCCCTTTTGTCTGACTCCAAGAACGAAATGTTTTCTGGGTCTATGTCCTCACCCCTCCGTAATGCAAACTTCATGAAATCCATAAAGTTAGGGTTTTGTGAAGACCTGAGGAATCGAACACAGTCTTCGGAAGAGGGTGAGGACGGAGACCTAATTCTAGGAGAAGAGGGAACCAGTTGCTCTTCGGCCAATGTGGTGCTATGAGTGCCACTTGACCCGTGAATGACCTCAACTTGTTCAGAACCTTCAGGAGAAGGTTCACTGGAGGAAATAAGTAAATTTTCTGCCACTGGTTCCAATCTATGGTTAGAGCGTCTGTAGCGTAGGCCAGAGGGTCCTGGTTGGAGGCCACCTAACATGGGAGTTTGTGGTTCGTCTCTGTAGCAAACAGATCCACTTCCAGACCCGGTACTATGCTGCAAACCAGAAATAGATTTTTCCTACGTCAAAATCCCTTAATAGACCTTTGCAGATGTTTACATTTTGACGATGAATGATATCCTGTGCAGTATATTGCAAGGTCGTCGACAAAAAGTGAGTATTTATCAGGAGGCAAGATTTTTTCAACCACACTATTTATTACCACTGAAAAGAGTGTTACACTTAAAACACTACCTTGGGGAACTCCTTCCTCCTATACAAAAGGTTGGGAGAAAGAGTTTCCCACTTTTACCTGTCCGTTAAAAAGGAATATATAAATCTGACCATTCTTCCACACATGCCCATCTTGTGCAATTGTTTCATGATGTCAATTCTCCAGTCAGTGTCATACGCTTTTTCGAGGTAAAAAAAAATACTCTGATGGTCTGACATTGTTTGGCGAATCCTTGCTGGATTTGGTTGGTCAGCCTCAGCGAGGGATCAAGGGTGGAGCGGTTTTTCCTGAAACTAATTGGAATGATGATATTAACCCTTTAGTTTCTAAGTGCCAAACTAGTCTAGTATTTATCATTTTCTCCATCAGCTTCCACACGCAGTGGTAAGAGCTATTGGTCTACAGCTGGTGGCTAGGGAAGCATCTTTATTAGGCTTTTTAATAGGAACAACTATGGATATTTTCCAGTCATTGGGTAAAATTCCAGTTACCCATATTTTGCTTATAATCTTGAGTAAATATTTTTTGGCATCGTCTGGGAGGTGTTAAAGCATTTCATATATGATTGTATCCTCACCTGGAGTTGTGGATTCACTAGAGGAGAGCGAAACGACTCAAGTCCCTATTTAGATTAACGGCCTTACTGAATTTATCCCAGTCTGCAACCTCTACCTTCCACTTCGGTACAACTTCAGATGGACCATTCACAGCATATTTCAAATGGATCAGGTAATGATCACTCCCATTTATATTTTCGTTAACAGACCAACTAAAATGAAGGTGGATACTTGTTGCAGAGAAACTAAGGTCCAGTGCAGAGATATGATGATTATGAATGCTGTGGAAAGTCATTGACCCATTATTACATAGGGTAACATCATTCCTATCAATAACATCTTCAATTAATTTTCCTTTACTGTCTAGAAACCGGCTTCCCCAAAGGGGGTTGTGGGCATTAAAATCTCCTAGGAGAAGTAAAGGAGCTGGAAGTTGGTTAATTAAGGACTGAATACCTTCATTGTTAAAAGCAAGATCTGGTGGAAGGTATAAGGAGCAGATGGTTATCCTCTTTTCCAAGATGACTGAAATAGCAACAGCTTGTAGAGTTGTATTTAATTGTATTATGGAGTGCTGCAGAGATTTATTAACAATAATTGGGGGAGAGGAGTTAAATATTGAATAATTTAATCCAGGATGATAAGGAGAGTTGCCTAACATTCTCTCCTGCAGGCATATAACCCCTGGATTGAATTCATTAATTAAGACTTTAAGGTCTTCTCTACAGGCTCTGAGACTTTTACAGTTCCACTGAAGGATATCGAACACGAATGTTAAGGTGGTAAAATGTGCTACTTTCCATCCCTTGGAGGGGAAGTGTTGTTCCTAGTGTGGAGAGGAAAGTTCTCCTTTATAAGTGATTGTTTCTTTAATCCCTTTTCATTTGAATTGGAATTTAGGGTTTTTGGCTGACCATATTTCTGGTTACGATCCTGATCAGAATTTCTACTGTGATTTTGTGAATCACAATGATCTTTTGTCTTAGAGCAGCAAGACTGTTCAGAACTCACATGTTTTTGGGCTGAAACTGCTTTTGAACCTACCTTTTTAAGTGGAGAGATCTCTTCCAAAACACTGAACCCATTTGAGGTTTTTATTTGAAAGCCATCATTATTTGGGGATAAGTTCCTTGTGCGCTTCTTGGTGGTTGTAATTATAGTTTTGTTTTAATTTTTGTTTGTGGCTGTGACAATTGATGGCTCCGAATTAGCTCTATCTAATTGGGCTTACTCTCTTGGCTTAGTTTTGTTGGAAGTATTTTTGGAACAGCTTCCTGAATTATTTATTGATTTTGGCTCCCTTTTTTTTGGAGGTGTGTCTGCAACTATCATATTAGTCCCCTTTGCATTGAGTTTGGGAGGTGAGTTTTCTGTGCTTCTGGAAGTACAACTTTTGGTGTTGGACTCCAAGGCACTAACTGATGAAAATTTCTTGACACATTGGGGATTTTCATTATTTACAGTCCGTGGAGTAGCAGGTGTGCGATGCCTACTATCAGATGCAGTTATTACTTGCCTTACATTGCTGGAATTTTTCATAAGTTTTATTACTGAAGCATAGGTAGAGTTAGCACTTTTGTTTGCCCCTATTATCACACGCTTTGCTTCACTAATGCTAATATGTTCATTATTGGCCACTGCCAATACTTCTTCTTCAAATCTGTATCTGAGGCAAGCACTAGAATTTGGAGGGTGATCACCCTTACATTGAAAACAGTATTGGCCTGCTTCGCAATCATCAAAATTATCATGCTCTGCAGAGCAAACAGAACATCTTTTTGTTGTTTTCACACGAGTTTTGAATGTGGCCATATTCAAAACATTTGCGACATTGTTTAGGATTTCTTTTATATTTTTTAACCAGCATCCTCTCATGGCCAACAATGATAGTATCAGGTAGGTAATTGGATGAGAAGGTTAAAAGGATAGCTGCATCCCCTCCTAGTTTTTTTACGTGAGATACACAAGGACATCGATGGAGAATCAACTCCTCTTCAAAAACATGCAGGTCTTTTGAGTATACTACCCCTTTCAGTGTGTTAAAGAATCCATGCGATGCAATACATTCTATATTTCCACTTTCAGGAGGTTTAAAATTGGATAGCAAAATTGCTTGGGTTTCATTACCAGCTTTTATTAGCAAGTTCTTCCTGTAACATTTTAAATTTCCAATGGGAATGGAACCTACCTTGCTCTGAATACATTCATCAGCCTTTATAAAATTTTTTCCTCCCTCCTTGTAGCTGGCAACATGCCATATAGGGGTAGGAACCGCTCTGGTACATGGGGCTGGTCCATGTTCTTCATTCTTAGGGATAAAATCAAATGGCTCAATTAAATTTTTCACTGAAAACACTTTCGTGCTAAGAACTGAATCAGTAAGAATGTGGCCATGGACTCTTTGTTGTGCCTCACTAGTTTCCAAAGGTGAGGAAAATTTAACATATGCAGAAAATGACTGCTTGTCTTTTTCTAGAAGTAATTTTATTCTTTTTACTTTACCAAATTGTTTCATTATTATTCTTTCTACTTTACAAAATTGTTCCATTACACTATACAAACGCTCATAATCTAATGACAAATTTATATTAGTGCAATGAAGGACTCTACTATTTGAATCAAATCCTCTAGATTTACTAACACCCTGGTGTGTCTGTGTTTGGTTCCGTCCGACAGCCGAGCTCATATCCATGTTCATGCCAGAAGTCGTTGCCAGAGCCAGTAAGTCGTCGGATCCAGGGGAGGGAAAACTAGTGACCAAATCCACAGAAAAATGACAGTTCACATTCATAAGTCCAAAAAGTGCACACCCAACACCTAAGAGCCCCGCTGAGACCCCAACAGCACATCAGAAAGGGGAGCCCAGGCAGCTTCTAATACCTAGACTCCCCACCCCAACAAACCTCCCAAGCCTACAAAGCAATCCCAGGATATTAAGCATGCACACACCAGACCACCTCGCACAAACCGGCTCACCTACACACACAAAACTGTTTGGTTTTATCAAGAAAGTATGTGGATCAGTCAGGTATTTGCATTCTCCACCAATGGCACAAATGAGAGTAGACTCCCAATAGTCCACCCCATACCCTACCCTTTTGGGATAGCATTAACATGCTTGCAATGGCCCAGTTATAAGCCAATCTGCCTGCTGGGAGTTCTGCCCCCACTAATGGGGACTGACTCCCCACTCCAAACGTTACAGTAAGCGCTGAATGGCCTTTGCTGCCCCAGTGCTTGGTGTTACACCTAAACTTTATAAAACCAACCAACCAACCACTCCAAACGTATTGGTGGGCTTCCGGACGGAAGCCAAGAGTCCCATCCCCAAACACCTGGCCCCCCTGGATTCCGATGGGCTGATCCCTGGAGATGGTTCCACCCTCAAGATAGCAATGGGAAAATCCCGTTACTATCTCTTAGGTCCAAACCATGTCGGGTGGCGACTCAACCACCACAACTCCCACAATCAGCTTTGAATGCAAACCCCTTCCAAGGCACGATCCCTTCTCAGACCTAAGCAGTAAAATATTACAAAATGTGGAAAATTCCACAGAATTACTTGAAAAAATTATTAATACATGAGACTCTTGGACTCAAACCCGGGAACAGATTCCTGGGGTTCAAGAGCCCCCTCACCATGTCAAGGTGGTCTCATATTGTTTGGAGGAGAAGTTGAGTGTGCAGGACCTTCAAGTTCTCTACAGCTCACTGACGCAGATGACTGTGCTGAAGAATTTGAAGTTATTCCAACATGACCATCAGGATCTGCCTAACCTCAAGGACCTAAAGAATCAATACACTCAGTCTGAGCTTGACCAACAGAAACTCTCAAGTACCTAAACTTCTAACATCTTAACGACACCAAGCTAATTATAAAACCAAGTTGACCGCAACGGCAGGACCCAGCGAGTAACCTTTCTCCGAAGAAACTGAAAATTCTTAAGGTAGAGCATTGTGAAAACCCATACAGACTCAAATAACCGCCTCCAAGATTGCCGACACCGAAAAATTCCTCCAGAAAGCTGAAGGGTAGCCATCTGCGATACTTTCCACTCAAAGGAACCGTCACTGGACTAATAACCCCTCGCAAGAAGAAACTAATTGCACTTTGGAAATGGAAGGAGATGGACACCTAGGGGAAACCAAATAAGATTCATGGACGAGGTAAAAGTTCCTCAGTACGTGACAAATAAACTTTGAGAGCTCAAACCGGACACAGCAGCATTTGTGATCCGTCACCTGCTATACAATCATCCAACGATGCTGCTGTGACTCTACTTATGACGACGACGACACAAAATTGACCGCCAAGGAGACATCTTGTTTCTAAAAGACTGTTGCTGAACGCAAGAGGCGCCCTCAACAGAACCTTCTTATGAATGTCTGGATAGTGAGGAGGCAGTTGATTTAACAAAAAGTCCCTCCTCTCCTTGACAAGAACATGGTACAGCCAGCCAAAATGTTAGTCTGGTATGCGAACCCCATTGAAACCGAAGTGATGAGGTTGTCAAACAGTCCAGGATCGGGGAAATACCCATCAACTCTCACAACATCCACAGAGTGGGACAAGGCCTCCGACTAGCTGTAAAAGGTGTCCTCCAATGCAAGCATCACGATCTGTGACCCCTGCCACACGAATCAACGAAGGAACCCAAGAGAGAAGAGCCTCAACAGATTTGTACAGTGGAACTCGGACACCGGCAGAAGGGTTACCCGCTACCTCATACAGAACACTTCCGATTAGGAAGCAAGGTTGAATCCAGTCTACTCGGCCCCATATGTGATGCTTGCCTATAGTTGTCTACTCCAAAAGCTGCCTGACTCGGCTGAAACCAGATCAGCTTACTTGATGTTTGAGAGACTACTGGTTTAGTTGAATACATATCAAACATTGCTTGAATTAACTGTGACGTTCCTCCGGAGCCTAGACTATGGAAAAAAGAGAATGGACAAAGTCCACCATCCATTTATACTTGCTTTCCTTCGCTGGAGAAACAAAAAACCCACAACTAACACCCGATTCTCTCTTCAAAGGGTAGCCTCTGTCAGTCATGTCCAACCGCACCAGAACAGGAAAAGGAGAAAGGCTGAACATCCACAAGAGCAGCACCCAAGAACCCGGAATTTACTACACCTGGGTGCTTGATACTAACATGGTCCATCACATTTGAGCCAACCAATCCAGTTGCGCAACAATATACCAACAACACAATGATAAACTCTTGACTCCTGAGCTAGTCATGCTCAACTGCGCAATCTGGCACACCCCAGATATGACGACGTAACACCTGGCTGCCCACCCCCCCCCCACCCACCCCCAAGAGCCAACTGTCCCCAGTTCCGCAAATCGTGTACCAACTAAAGACTATGACATACCCACACTACCCAGTGACGATAACGTAACACCTGTGCCAATCATACCTTGGCGATAAACGCCCACCCCTAAGAGTCAACCACACTCTGTTGCGCCAAACGTGTAGCAACCAAAGACAATGACATAACCTTGAGCAGCCAGTCTCACTCGACTGCGAAACCCTGCACCAGCCAGTGACTATGACATAACGCCTGGCCAACTTCAAATGGGCGAGCAATGCCCCCTAAGAGTGGAGAGGCTGCAAATTGTGATTCAACAAACTCCAATTACACCAATACTAAACCAGGACGGGAGTCCGGAGCTGAAGCTTCATTGATCAAGTGAGGGAAGGAAGTACTCCCGGAAACCCCCGGAACCAAGGCCGAACCCACATTGAACCCCTTGAAAGTGGAACAAAAAAAGCTGCAGGAAAAGGTTGAGAAAGAAGCAGAAGGAGAGAGAAAGGAAGAAGTCACACTCGGAGTAACCACCGGAGCACCTAACGATGATATTGTGCAGGTGGAAATCCAACTTATGTGGCACATAGAAGTGCCTTTAATGACAGGTTACAAACTGCGGAACCAACGGAAGCCGCAGAAGGAAATTACCAGCTATCCTAATGAAAGGAGGCTGAGGACACAAACGGTACTACCTATGGTGCATGCAAACTGCCAATGGATATTGCCTCCCACAATAACTGTGGTAGGCATGTTATGTCTCAAACCCGAAAGTATAAAAATGGGAACTGAAGAAAGATTACCAGCTACCCTACTGAAAGGAAGGGCTGATGACACAACCAGTACTGATGCAGTCAACAATGGCACAGACGAATTGCCAACTGCCATAGCCCCCACAAGAACCATGGAGGACACATTATGTCTCAAACCCAGTACAGGATGCATATACGGAGTTGCGGAAGACTCCACAACCGCCTGTGAAGTATTCAGACCAGCAGCCTGAGAACTATAGGATCCATGGAAGGTGCTTAAGAAGACAGCCCCACCAAAATTACTTCCCTCAACCCCGGAGAGAGAGGGAGTCGTCGAAACCCCCAAATTTCAGGATTGAAACGATGAAAACTCTTTGCTCTGCTGTGTTAATGGCAAAGAAAACAGGATGAGCGAGAGAAGACTCCGAAGTGACCTCTGAAAAATGACCTGACAAAGAAGATTGTGTAAAGACATTAGAAGAAGTTTTAGAAGAAATTGAGAGAGAAAGAAACTAGACTGACTCTGTTCCCCATGATAATCTTGACGAACCTCATTGGAAACTCAGGAAAATTCTTCAAGACATGATCGTGAATACAATCCATATCCGTAATTTGATAATGCAATTTTACGATGGGTTTAACAATTAATATCAGTATGACTACATTTTGAAAATAAGTCTTTCTATATCTCATGCACAGCTGGTGCAGGCAGCAGTGTGCAATCAAGCAGCGAGAGTTTAGTTGAATATAGAATTTAGGCCAAAGGCCAAGTATTGGGACCTATGACATCATTCAGCGCTGAAAAGGAAATTGACAGTAAAAGGTTTGAAAGGTGTAACAGGAGGAAAAACACCTCTGTTGCATTATGAATCAAGTGTTAGGAGAGGGACCTGTTGTCTTCTATTGTCGGGACTGGCTCCTCTAGTCGGTTCATGGCCCTAATGAGTGAGAGGACACGCCGAAAAGTAGAACTTTCGTCCACTGAGCTTAGTTCCTCCAGGGCGTTCTGGAAGTCCTCTTGGATGGAGGTCTCCTCCTTAGCATCCCTCGACGGAGGGGACGTCAGACCTCGCTCGGGGGGAAGCTGGAGAAGCTCCCTGGTGAGGGGCACCTAAACCTGGTTGCAAACTGGTCTCCTGCAAGGGGGGATGCCCTACATGCCCGGACCGCCCTGAGGAGGAGTTTGATCCTGAGCGGTGGCGGGGGCTCCAAACCCCCTAAGGAAGTATCGGCCCCAGGCTCCGTCCGTGAAGGCGACAAGAGCGTGGGAACGCAGAAGAAGGGAGCCTGCTCGGTCTTGGAGGCCGACCCTATGGCTGATGAGACCGAGGTGGGATCCACCGGGACTGAGGAAGGAGCAGGGAGGGGGCTGGCTGGGAACACCCCCGTGTGGAACTGTCATGGGGGCCTCCCTTGGTGGAGGGGGCGAAGGAGAACGCTGCCGCCTATGGCGGGAGTTGTCCTGGCGCCTGTTGCTCCCTCTACTCCCTTTACAATCTTGGTTATGACAAGGAGAGTGGAAAGAACCGCTAGAGAACAAGGAGTAGCTGCGCCGCCTACCTCTCCCATGGCGGCGGCTCTTCTTGGAGGAGCGTCTTCTCCTATGGGAGGATCTCTCCCTCGAGGAAGAACACAAAGAACTCACGTCCTCGGGACGAGTCTCATCGTCTCTTGCCTCTCCTTCGCCGGCTCTCGTTGTGGGGAGAGACTGGGGAGTGTTTCTGCAGCTTTGGTGACACCCCCACCGAAGAGGGGCCACCCCGGAGGCCCGCTCCATAGGCCACACCCGGCTCCTCCTGCCCTCTAGAAGGGAAGCCCCAGGAAGGGAAAGCATCGTCCTTCAGCGGGGATCTACCTGGACTACGAGGAGAGAAGAAATCCCCCACGGCAGGAGAGGGAAGGGCCGGAGCCAGGCGGGCGGGTGGCTCCATGAATGGGTACACCAGCCTGGCTCCGGCCGCGAGCGGCGCGCTCCGCTCGAGAGCGAGAGGAGCCGCAGATGGGAGAGCTGCAGCGGGGCGAGCCGTAGCAGGGAGGGACGGACCCTCCCCCTGCACTGATGCTAAGAGAGAAGTCCAGGACGGGGCACCCTGTAACTGCAGCTGCGTCCAGCAATCCCTCAGCACCGCGGAAGTATCGGGTACAACCTGTGGGGGGATCGACTCATCGGGAACCCCCCCAGGGGGAGGCCCGGCAACGGACTCACCTAGGCCCTCTCGCTGTGAGAGGGCAGGGGAAAGAACCTGGAGAAACGCGGGAGACTTCCTCTCCGACGATACCGAAGGGGAAGGGTCGCCCCGTCTCGGCTGCTACTTCTACTCCTCGAATCCCCAAAAAGCTTCACTGACGATGACTTAGGCTTCTTCTTTTTCTTCATAGACACTAAATCCCACTGGTACAAGGGCCAAGAGGCGCATTCCAAGAACATGTTGTCTTTAGAGCAAGCAGCCCCCCTACACGAATTACACAGAATGAGGATCGATGAGAGGGGGCGAAAGAAATGCTCCACAAGCCCGGCCTTCAGGACCAGGGCAACAATGTTGAGGTTCCGAGGCCGAGATCACCATACGATTGACACACGTACACAAAACACACACAAAGGAAAAAGGAAATGGGCCGGACACCAGACGAGCAGGGGGGTGTGCACGCGCCTGCGACCAGAGAAGGACTGGCATCAGGTCAGCAGGATAGTGGGGTCTTCGGCCCCTAAGGGCATAGGCCTGGCCTGGGTGCGGCGTATAACCAGTTTTTTCTGGTTGGACCCGGATTGACATCTAGGAATCTCCACTGTAATGGTTCGAGGTAAGTATCCAGCATTGGAACAAATGACTTCGTTCCACGTGAGTAAAGTATCCAGATATTCATTTATGCTAACTAGGGACAAGAACATTGACTGAGACCAAGTGAGATGGTTGCATCTGGAGTGAAGATAATTGACTAGTCGGAATCTCTGCCTGCCTAGGCCACCTCCCCCTTTCCAGTAGGGCTGTGTTGACGGAAAGCTTGTAATTGTAATTCAACTGAAATTTAATCAGTTACACATTTTCAAGGTAATTTAAAGTGTAAATCTTTAATCTGATAAATATTAAATTTCAGTGTAATTTGTAATTTGATGATAATTGACAAAGCATCACGTAATTACAGACGGAAATTCGTCTCCTAAACAGATGAAGACGTCATGCTACCGAATTCCCTCAACCGAGGAATATTCTTGGAAAGCAATAAAATGTACAAATTTCTTATGATTTCTCATTTATATGGCACAAGATACCATTATTAGCTGTTCATTTGTGGCACAAGATACCAATATTAGCTGTTAAAATGTCAACATAGTTAAAAGACTGCCTTCCTGCTTGACTACTGCTAGACAAAAGC
>NC_061103.1:978234-1033600 GCF_015104395.2 Macrobrachium nipponense | reverse complement strand
GCTAGACAAAAGCATGGTATAGGTGGAGAGGAGCTTTAGTTACGTCAGTCAGAGACAGCCAGTCAAGGCCAAGAAGAGCTATGGGAATAATGCTACCTTTCTCGATATACCTCGGCTGAGAATGAGTAAAATAAGGCGAGGTAACTCTCATAAGCCATCAGCTGAATCCTGAACCGAAATATGACCGCTATAATAGTATTTACAATACAATATGAGGATACATGCAATATGTATTAGATTACATAACTGGCAAGCCTACACAGTCCAACAATGCTGAAGTTGGACCGAATCTGATTTTTCTTCTTGTTCAATTACATTTTTGTACCGAATATCGTATGATCCGATTCGTTTCGTGTTCAGTTACTCCTGTACTGAAGCATCATAAGTCAGAATGCATTGAACTTCCAGGATTGGCCAATATTAGTAATTGCTATATCAATATGTAGTATAGAGTATACTTTAGGCTGGGCTACTGTTGTTAATGTTATTCAATTTTACTTGTACTGAATTATCACAAGTCAATATGCATTTCCTAGAGATTTAACCGATATTAATAATTACCATACCGTATATTGATAAAGCCAAATCAACAACCTGATCACCAGGAATACCGCTACCGCAAGACAAACCAAATTTATCCATAAAAAGATAAAGGAACCTTAGAAGATGAAGGAGCGCTATCCCACACTTCAGAACCAGACAAACCTGAAACCACATCCAAATGACTAACCATGGACTAGAAAACCTTCTGTTGCAAAGAACCCGAAGCAGGAAATAAAACCAAAGATGGCTCTAAAGACGAACCTTCACACTAGACACTACAAGTGTGTCTGAACCAGAGAGGACCTGCACTTCTCTTCCTAAACACTATGTAACCTAACATTGCTACTCGTCTGTCCCTGGCCTAACTTTACATTAACCTTAGAACTTACACCTTGAAGGGGAAGGGGGAATCTGCTGTTAAACTCTGCCTGCTCCGCACTGGGGGACCCAGAAGATCCTACCCAACGAGTTTGTGGTTCTCCATGACCCCTGGCACCTGTTAGGGCTGGTTCTGGAACAGGCAGGTGAGCTGAAAGAGAGCGATTAGTATCACCTCCGCTACTACTACTATCTCTACTTCAATTAGCTTGGTCATGAATTTAGCACACAAGTTAGACATTCTGTCTTCCAATTCTGAACTGTTCCTACTCTAGCTAGTTGCTTAACTCTTGCGATTTTGCTGCTACCTTCTATTTGTTCTTAGAGACTAGAGATTCTGACAACTAAGGTAGTCCTTTAAATGATTTAATGAACTAATCCTTACATTCTTTACATCTCTGTAGGACATGCACTGCACTTCCCTACAGCTAAAACAAAAAGAATGTCTGTCATTTTGAGGGTACTCGTCCTTCATTGCACGTAGCGCAGGCACGAAGCATGACAACATCTCAACCAGCAGCTGTTGGAGGCGATGCTGATGAAGCAGAGATTGAGGTAAGGATTTTCTTGATGAGGCTCAACCATCTCCTCCCAACAAAGAGAAGTTCCAAAAACAATCGAAATACAATCCAAATCGGGGAAAATCGGAAGACACGTCGTAAACAAAACCAAAGGATATCAAACCCTACCAAGGCCTCTGTAAACACTGAGGGTCAGGCTAAAAGACCAAATCTTTGCTGGGAGCAGCAATACGTCCGGCTCTCCACGCGAACAAAGAACAATTGAGGAGACAGGCCTCTGGTGGCCGGCATTTGTACCAGTGTTGCCAAATGGTAACACAGGTAACTCATTTGACTAGATTTTACCTGCAGCGTTGGTAACGCCGAGATAAAATTACCCACTAAGTGGGTAAATCTGTGGGGATATAGTTTGGGCTGGTCAGTGACCAGGGCTAATTCAGGTGTTCAGGGAGTGTATTGCAATACTGAAATTGTGTGTGTGGCACCCTTAAACTTTCCCACGTTATGCATTTTCATTCACTTCCAATAGATGGCAGCACTATATGTAATCAGCTATCAAAATGGCATCTGTGACCAAGGTATATTCGAAACAAGTAGTTATACAATTTCTTTTGGTGGACAATGAGACTGTCATGATTATTCACAGGCACTTACATAATGTCTACAGATAATATCACCAGCAATGGTGGAAGGTGAGGACACTTCTGAGATCTGTTAGTAGTGCTGACACAATTGCCCACAAGTTAGGGTATTCAAAGGTTTGTGTCCACTGGGTTCCTCGAAGCATAACTGAAGAACATAAAGAGCGAAGAGGGAACACCAGTGCCAAAGGCCCTGCTCGTTATGAGGTTGATGGTAACTACCAGTATTTATAAAAATTGTCATGAGAGATAAAACATGGGTTCAACTCAAACCTGACACAAAACAGTAGCCCATGGAAGGTCACCACACAACGTCACTTCAGAAGAAGTATAAGAAAGCACCTTCAGCTGGCTACAGTCTTCTGGGACCGTGATGGGCTATTCTGACCGATGTGCTCCCTTATGGTCAAATGGTCAGCTTTGAAGCCTATTGTCACACTTTTATTAAGTTGAGGATACAATTCCTAAGTGTTTCTCACAAAAATGTGAACAAAGTTCTTGGATCTCACACCTTCTGACTTCCAACTCTTGGGACCTCTCAAGGATGGACTCTGCAAGAAGCAGTACAGCAACGGTGAGGAAGTTATCGATGTAGTAAGAAGCTAGATGGCACACAGACGAGTAGTGGTACCATGAAAGCATATACAGTGGGCGCCCTGTATTAGCAGGGATATGTACCAGACACTCCCCCTCCCCGAATAGCTAGATCCTGCAAATACTGAGAACCTCTGTAACAATGCTTAAAACTGCTTATATTTAGTTAGTTCAAACTCAAGAAAAACTTACTAAAAAGCCTTATACCCGTTTCTTTTAATAGTTTTATCACGAAAAGTGCATTTAACCATTAAATGATAAGTAAATACAGTAATTTGTGGATAATTCTCATAAGGAAATACTGCAAATACGCAAATTTCCCGTAAATAATTAGTATATATGGTGCACAGAGAAATCCACGAATGCATGTGCGAATCTCAAGAATGCGGTCCACTGTGGGCTCTTACATTTAAAGTGGTGTAGGGCCAATGACTTGAAGAGAGATTATATTGAAAAATAAGTTTTTTAGCCAAAACATTGGGAAATAATATGCTGAATTTAAACCCAGAATAAAAAAAAATGTACTTAGCTTTAATGTTATGATGACTGTCAAATATACAGCTGAACACTTTCGGAGTACAACTTCAGGATTAGTGAATAATGAGACTGACCAAAGTGTATGGAGGAAGATAAGTGCTGTTGTCACAACTGTGCAAGTAGGACAAAGAAAACCGAGATAAGTCATTGTGAACACGAGATATGAGCCTTCTTGTTCTGAGTCCTTTATATTCTATCACTGTGCCAACAAGCACTATTCTGGCTTGCACCAATTATATGAACATTCTTTGAGATTGGTTGGTGTGTCTTTTGGAGCCCTGGGGGAACCATAAGAGTGTAACTCCTCTGAGAACAAAAAGCAGTTAAGCTATAAAAAATATATGTATTTGATTAAAATTCCCCTAAGTGCAGGGTAAGCAGAATAATTAGGAAAGGGGTAAAAGTAAAATATAACTGGAATCAAAAGACTTCAGACAAACTTTTGTAAGAACAATCAAGAGGTAAAGACCAAACCTATTGTAAAGATGCACATCATGATGAGAACCCCTGGATGACTGTTGATTTTTTCATCTTTAACTACACATGGTGAAATGAAATTATTCTCAAGGCAGTACACTTGTGTTTCTCATACACAATATAGAATTTTGGCCTCTACTAAGTTTCAATATGCACACTATCTTTAAAGCATAAGCTAAATTAAAATCTAGTGGAAGGTTTGGAAAGAAGCGGCAGGAAGCATTACTTCACAGTCAGGTTTCATGGTAAAGGGTCAGGCAGCTGTATTAGATAAGAAGAGGGACTGACATAAAGAGCAAGAATTTGCATGTGAATGGTGAAAGATTACAGTGGTCCCCCCTGTATTCATGGGGGATGCGTACCAGACACCCCGTGAATAGTTGGAACCCCTATCAAAATGCTGAAAACAGCCTATTTTGTTAGTTTAAAAAAAAAAGAAAAAAAAAAAAAAAAAACGCTAAAAATGCTGATGCTTGCTTTTCTTAATAGTTTTATCACAAAAAGTGCATTTTATGATAAAATTGATAAAAAACACCAGGAATTTGTGGATATTTCTCATAGAAAAATACCACGAATATGCGAATTTTCCACAAATAATGCAGGGAGACGTTCCCGAGAGAAATCCGCTACATAAAGCAGCTAAGGAACTACACAGTGTGAGCACAGTAACAGTAATTTGTGCCAAACAGTGAAGTACTTAAAAATGACACTCAAAAGTAAGATAACTGAAAGGGAATACACAGTGAGATTTAGAGGCATGGATAAACAATCTAACCAGACCAACAAGTAACTTTTCTTAATGTTCAAAGGGCAGGCAGTAGGATAAATCATCAGACAAAAATACCCAATACCAAACGTGACATACATAAACCTTATGAGTGTGTCCCTTAATCAAAACAGGTGACCATCCCATATTAATAAAGGTAGTCCCCAGTTATTGGTGATCTGGTTTTATGGGGTTTGTCTAGTGACGAAAATTGGTGATTTTCGGTGCTGATTTCTTCTTATCGGCGCTGATAATTGGGTATTGTCACCAATATATACCTACCAGAGGCACAGATAACCGAAAAACAGGAATTTTCGGGACTTATCAGCGCTGATAAGCCCAGAAAATCACCAATTGTCAGTTATTGTCACAGTGTCGAAGTGGAATCCTTGCCGATAACCAGGAACTGCCTGTACTATAATCATTATAAGGAAAAAAAAAGATTACAATTTTGTCATTGTCTTAATTTTAATACTGCCAAGAAAATAAATAGCAAGTTACAAAAATTTCATATTCTCATGAGTGACAAGGTTACTTACAGAGAACTTACAGCTCCCAAAATCTATACCAAAAATGAAGTTGCAAAATAAATACACAAACATTAAATTACCTGGAATGAAATGTAAATCAAAATCTGATAGGTATTATAAGTTTAACAAATTTCTCACACAAACACAATACAACTATAAGTACATATTTACCCATCCAACAACAACTCCATCAGTTATAACAAACTATGTACTTTAAGAAGAATTACCTATTATGAACAATGAACATGGTCTCAGCAACATTTATATTTGTGAAATACCTTATGGTACTAAATGAATCTTGAGATGTATAAGAATTAAGATGATATAATTGTCTCAAGCTATGGCTTATAATTCAGTAGAGTACTCCAGTATAACTAAAACATTTACTGCAGTACATGGCCTAACAGGTACTGAAATGAAAATATTAGTGATCAAACACTGGATATAGTACAGTACACTGCAACTCTGCAACCACAAAAACTTCTTACGTGATTATCCACAATTAGAATCAGTAACAAGACTCATCAGGTTAATAACTGGTTAACAGTTGATGCATTAACACTGAACAGCTACTGGGATCGTGTGTAGTTAAGAGGGCATGCACGATGACGATGTCCAAATTTATGCTGTTCGTAGGATGATGTGAACTCCAGAATCTGTGTCAACAATCTGACTTAGCTCTCCTACTTTTAAAGCAAATGCAGCTTCTTCAAATGGCTTCTGCATTGCACCTCTACCAAAGAGTCCAAGGTCACCACCTCGCTTAGCTGAGCTACAGTCCGAGACCTGTAAAAGAATTGATCAAAGCTAATTAAATACATGTACATGATTTCAAGAAATAATGACAGATTTTTAAATAATTCAATTTTTTCTGGGTATACAAACCATAGCCATTTGTATAAAGTATTCTTCACTGTGAGCTGTAAATGTTGTTGAACTTTCTTTTTGTTGTTAGAGACTATCTTACTCAGAGCATTACTACTACAGTCAACCCCTGGTATTTGTGGGGATAGGGACCACGAGCAACTGCAAATAGTTAAAATCCATGAATACTTGACATTCCCTCTAAAAATGCCTATAACTAGCTACTTACATAGTTCAAAATCCAGACACCCCTATAAAAATTTTTATAACTGTTTATTTTAATAGTTCAAACACCAAATGTATATACCACTAACTATCCTAAAACACTTTAATATCATTTCATTCATGTTACAACATTACCCTAAAAAATATATATGGCTTACAACTAAGTGTGAAAACTATTCAAGTGACCCTTATTTTCAAGTACCGTATATTTCTGTGTATAATACGACCTGTAGATAAGACGAGGTAAAAAATCATGGCAAATTTCATAAATTTATTTCATATTTGTAGTATAACACTTCTAAATTACAAAACCTAAATGCTTTTTGGAGAAAAGTGATCATTCAAAAATTAAACAATACAACTATATTTATAATAATGATGACTTAAATAAAGGTTGCTTTGCTTGTTGTATCCATTTACAGTATATTACTATTACAGGCAATCCCCAGTTATCGGTGGACTCGGTTAACGGGATCCAGCTTTATGGCGCTTGTCTAGCACCATAAAATTGGCGATTTATGGCGCCATAATGAGCCAAGTTCTGGTTATCAGTGACAGAAGGTACGTACTGATAATAGAGTTATGGCACCATAACATACCTAACATGGGTCCCATTTACCGGTTGTCTGCAACTTAAGTGTCATAAATCACCAAGTTTTGGTTAATGGCAGTTTTTGCTTATCAGCACCCAGCCAGGAACGGAACCCCGCCAATAGCTTGGGACTGCCTGTACTATTATCATAATGTTACTGTAATACAGAATATATAAACATCATCATGTACACCACTTGCATTTGATATTGTTTACATTCTCAAAATCTTGGCGGATTGAGTATTAACGATATCTTCATTTCCATTTGTTGTTAGAAGAGATATAATTTGGACATGCCTTTTCTTGTAAATTAATGAAGTTTGGTTGAAATCGTGCACACATTACTCCATTGTATAAGCATTAGGCATGATTTCTCCAGTTCCAAACATCACTTTTGCCTGGTTGTTATTTGTTTTATTAAGTCTCGGCTATAAGCTGCACCTTTAATTTACCAGTGTTCTTTCTTGAGACCTCCAATGCATGAGGGACGAACAAAAATGTATTTTATTTTTACTTATGGAAGCCACCATTGAGAATTGGGAGGGTTTAACATCTTGACAACTTTAACGGAGCTCCTAATAAACTACAGTAAATGACATCAGCAATCAGCCGTTTCTCAATTCGGTTGTTTATGTCAATACAGGTTTACAATAGCTTCATTCAAATGCAGGATGGAGGAGTACCATTAATATTACAGTTGAGAGAGAGAGAGAGAGAGAGAGAGAGAGAGAGAGAGAGAGAGAGAGAGAGAGAGAGAAACTATTGCCTTGGTTAGGTTGTTACACTGATAGCTATCCACTTGCAAAGTTGGATAATATAGTTGTATTGAGAATAATGATAATTTTAATTGTATTGAAAATAATGATGATTTTAATAAAACTTGTTTTACTGTATCTAATCATATTGCATGTACAGTGGTCCCCCCGTATTCGCAGGGGATGCGTACCAGACCCCCCGTGAATAGTTAGAACCCACGAATGTTTGGAACCCCTATAAAAATGCTAAAAGCAGCCTATTTTGTTAGTTAAAACTCAAGGAAAACCACTAAAATTTTCATACTTGGTTTTTTTAATAGTTTTATCACAAAAAGTGCATTTTATGATGAAATTGATAAAAAAAACCAGGAATTTGTGGATATTTCTCATAGAAAAATACAGAGAATGCGTGAATTTTCCACGAATAATGCAGGGAAACGTTCCCGAGAGAAATCCGCGAATGTGTGAGTCCGCGAATCCGGAGAACGCGAATACGGGGGCCCACTGTATTATCGTATTACAATATATTTGAACAGCGATGATGAGCCATTTGCATTCTGGTTTTGTTTAGTCTTAAAATAATCAGCTGATTGCATTTTACTGATATCATCACTGTCTTCAGTTGCCGAATGGAACTTAATTCCTTTCGTAAATGATCAAAGCTGGGTTTAACAAAGCCGATTCTATTTGTATCAAGTTTTTCATACACATTGCCTAAAAGGGAAACCGTTGTTTTGTTTACGTTTCATTGCCATTCTCAAACAACTACTAATAATACAATAATGAGATAATTATCATTCATATGACTCAATTGTTCTAAACAGTTACAAACAGCTTTGCGTACTGCCTCACTTGATGTTCGCTACGATTTTGTTACATAAATTCAAGCTTCTGATGAATACGGTGTTCATTCAAAAGAAGTAACTGAAGGCAAAGGGAAATACAAAAAGAGATAAGAAATTTTAAAGTACGTAATTTGTATTTTTCATAGCTAGCAAAACCAAGGTCTTAACAATAGGATAAATCTTCTGTCACCAGCTGGAAACTGGTTAAAAACAATCTACAATTGTAAATGCAAGGAATCTATGGCATCTAATGCGTAGTTAAGGTGGAAGCGAGTCCAGAGTCCAGTGACGCACCAGTCTTTTTTTCCGACCCAGGATGAAACATAAGAGGGGTGGCCAGAGGTGGCCAGTCAATGTTAAGACCTCAGGTTTGTTAGCTATGAAAAACCTAACATTGTTCAGACACTGGGTGTGCACACACTAGGTGTTCCTTCGACACACCGTGCTTGTTTGAAACAGAAGACCACTTAGTGCCAAATAATGGCATTCTTGACACAAAAGGCACTGTGTTAACACATTCGGGACTATCCCAAAACTACAGGATAAAAGTGGAATATGCTCCCGTTCCTTGAGGAGCTTACGAGGAAGTGAAGAAGCATTGTCAGCGAATGGAAATTGCCTTTTCAATGGCCTATACACTGTCTAGGCTATTTCACAGGTGTTTATTATTATTATTTTAATAATTATACGATACCGCATGTTTAAGGGTACAGCATTTGGAGATGCATCACAGTAGGACATGCTTTTGTTACTTCATAATTGGCTCATGCCAGAAACAGATTGTGTTATGTAGTATTCCACGGAACCACCCATGTGTATACAGCAGGAATCCATGAAAACTGAGATTTCATATGAAGTGGTGATCCCAACAGCTTTCCAGCCAAATTTGTTTCTATATTGATTCTCTCACTCAAGTCAAAGACATTTACCAACTTTAACAAAAAGTCTGTTAACAGAATAATGGTCTGACTCGGCCAAACATCAGCTGATTGGGTCAGGTTTTTAGCTAGCAGTTTTGAACTTACAACTACCAGACTGCAACTGGACAGGAGTAACTACCCCATAAAAATGGAAGGCAATGAAGACTCCATTATAAAGTCAGTTTCTTGAGAATCAATCCCCATATATTGTCACACCTATGCATTCTAAGGCAAATAACATAAATTTCAAATACTCACCCTACTTGCTAATTCATCGAAAGAACACTGACCAGAAGTAATCTGCTTGCGGTAGTCTGAAAAGGGAGAAAAAAGTTAACATACAGCTCTGTAATTCAATCAGCAAACATTACAGCAGCCAAAGTTCAATGATCTTTAAACATGGACAGTGAACTCTTTAATTCTGAATAGATTTAGTGAAAATCTTAAAATATTTCTTTGTATTACAGTTTTATGGCGATTTATGGTGACATAACGCACCGTTTAATGGCAGTTTTTGCTTATCAGCACCCCGCCGTAATGGAAAACCCCCCAATAACCAGGGACTGCCTGTATAAAGGATCAAACAACTTAATTTCTTCTTACATAACAATACTAAATTTTGAAGTACTAATTTGTATTTTTCCTAGGTATACAAACTGTACCTTTCATAAATGGAGTATCCCAGCTGTGTACTGAATAAAAATAAAAGCCTACAGGGTAGGCCCTGACCTCTGTTGGACTATCTTAGTCCCTGTAAGGACCAACCTGACCACATGAGTATTGCAAACCTGAGAGGACTGATTCAGAATGAAGAGGGCTGGTCGATTACTGTTTTTATTAAAATAGTTTAACCCAATCACTAAACTGAGCTGATTAATGGCACTCGTAGGGCAGGCCCAAAGGATCAGAAAGAAACAGAGTACGTACTAGGTCTAGGACAGGCTGGGACCAAATGATGAAGGAATGATCATAAAAAAATTTAAAATAAAATCCAAATATATATATACTATATAAAAAAATATATATAGATATATATATTAATTATATAATAATATTATATATATCTATATATATATATATAATATATATATATATATATATAATCTACTATATAATATATAATATATATCTAAAAAAAAAATCACCATAACGTGACTGGAAAATCTTCAAGTAATCAAAAGTCCACAATTATGTAAAATGTGTATTAAAAATACATAAAAACGGGAGCTTTCGTCTACTTGATCAGTAGACCTCATCAGCAGTACGGCTGATGAGGTCTACTGATCAAGTAGACGAAAGCTCCCGTTTTTATGTATTTTTAATACACATTTTACATAATTGTGGACTTTGATACTTGAATATATATATATATATATATATATATATATATATATATATATATATATATATATATATATATATATATATATATATGCTTCTACACTGGAACACAAGTACACATAGCGCCTCAGTGGCATGGTTGGTATGGTCTTTCCTTGGTACTTGGGTGGCCGCAAGTTCGATTCTCGGTCGTTCCATTGAGGGGTCAGAGATGTGTATTTCTGGTGATAGAAGTTCACTCTCAACGTGGTTCGGAAATCACGTAAAGCCATTGGTCCCATTGCTGAATAACCACTGGTTACATGCAACATAAAAACACCATACAAACCAAACAAACAAACAAACACAAGTGCACATAAATACATTTAGTACTCATGTTTCCATATGCACATTAAAAAAAAAAGAAGTACATAATGATGAAAAATGATATTGTCATGATACAATAAAGTTTTATACATACTTACCTGACAGATATATACTTAGCTATAGACTCCGTCGTCCCCGACAGAATTTCAAATTTTGCGGCACACGCTACCGGTAGGTCAGGTGATCTACCGCCCTGCCCTGGGTGGCAGGACTAGGAACCATTCCCGTTTTCTAATCAGAATTCTTCTCTTCCACCTGTCTCCTGCGGGGAGGCTGGGTGGGCCATTAATCGTATATATCTGTCAGGTAAGTATGTATAAAACTTTATTGTATCATGACAATATCATTTATACATTCAACTTCCCTGCCAGATATATACTTAGCTGATTAGCACCCATTGGTGGTGGGTAAGAGACAGCTAACTACTGAAATAGACAGGTAAACAACATATGTTGTAGGTATTAATAAACCTTGGTTCCTACCTTATTAGGCTGAAGACTTCGCGGCTACTGCCTAGGAGTCTGCTTAGCCTCAAGAGCCTCAGCGAGATATTGATCTATGGCTAAGAGTTCTTGTGGGTCTGCCAATGGGATCTTATCCACTTACTCGGCAGAGCCTAAAGGCCTTTGTCATTGGGTGCTATTCCACTAACATGACAATACACCTTGTTCAAGGAGCACAACACCGATCCCGATCACCTGATCCTAACATCCATGTTAGTTCTAAGATTGTAAGGAGTTATCCCCGAACTCCTTACAAACAACCAAAAACTCGAAACATAATTACACGCTCATTTATAACAAAATATACAAAAAAAAAAATTTTGTACCCCCCTACTAGCCATACATACTCTTGATCCCCTACCAGCAATGACACTATGCGCCCGTGCGACATCAGTGAGCTTGCTAATAGAAAACCAAGCACATATCTGACAAGAGGGTTTATGTACGTTAAAATTAAAATATTTTAAGGATCAGTCTTTGCTCCAAGACCCAGAACTGTATCTGCTGATACAAATGGACCTAGAGAGAAGCACTTCTCATAAGTCACTTTCACATCCTTCAGGTAATGAGACGCAAACACTGAATTGCACCTCCAATAAGTAGTCTCAATGATATTTCTAAGAGACATATTCTTTTGGAACGCCAGGGACGTTGCTACTGCCCTCACCTCATGGGTCTTAACCTTTAGAAGACCGAAGGATTCCTCCGAGCAGTTCTTGTGTGCGTCAGTTATTACGCTTCTCACAAAGAAGGCCAAGGCGTTTTTGGACATGAGTCTTTTGGGGTTCTTCACAGCACACCAAAGACCTTGTTGACAACCTCCCATCTGTTTCTTTCTCTCTAAATAAAATTTAAGAGCTCTCACTGGACAGAGAGACCTCTCTGTCTCTCTGCCTACAAGGTTAGATAGACCTTTTACCTCAAAGCTTCTGGGCCAAGGTTTTGATGGGTTCTCGTTTTTTCGCCAGAAACAATGTCTGGAACGAGCACATAAGCAGCATATCCTTTGAATCCCACTGTGGAGTCCAGAGCGTGCAATTCGCTCGTCCTCTTGGCTGTAGCGAGAGACAAACAGGAATAAGCATTTCCTAGTGACGTCGCGGAAGGAAGCCAGATGTAGAGGCTCGAATTTATCTGAGGAAAGGAATTTCAGGACCACGTCTAGATTCCAACTAGGCGTTATAGGAGCTGATGATTTCGAAGTTTCAAAGGAACCTAATCAAAATCATGTAGAGCCTTGTTATCTGCAATTTCTAGCCCTCGATTCCATGATAATACTGAAGACAGCATGCTTCTGTATCCCTTGATTGTTGACACTGAAAGGTGCGATTCCTCTCTCAGAAAGAGGAGGAAATCGGCAATGTTAACTATAGAGGTACTGGAGGAGGACAGCTTCTGATTCTTACACCACCTCCTAAAGACTTCCCACTTCGATTGGTATACTCTTCTCGTCGAGGATCTGCGGGCTCGAGCGATAGCGCCTGCAGCCTTGCGAGAAAAAACCCCTCGCTCTGACAAGTCTTTCGATAGTTGAAAGGCAGTCAGAGCGAGACCGGAGAGGTTGTGATGAAACCTCTCGAAGTGGGGTTGTCTGAGTAGATCTGCTCTGCTTGGAAGAGATCTGGGTAAGTCCACTATCCACTCCAGTTACCTCCATGAACCCATTTCTTGGGCTGGCCAAAATGGGGCTATTACTCGGGTTAACTTCGTGCTCTTTGAAGCTACGAATTTGCCTGAGTACTTCCCCCAGGATCTTGAACGGGGGAAAGGCGTAGGCGTCTAAGCCCGACCAATCCAGGAGAAACGCGTCTATTGCAAAGGCTCTCGGATCTTCCACTAGAGAGCAAAAGATCTCTACTCTTTTGGAGAGGAACGTCGCAAACAGGTCTATGTGAGGTCTCCCCCACAGGGACCAAAGACTTCGGCACACTTCTGCGTGTAGAGTCCACTCTGTGGGAAGGACCTGATTCCTCCTGCTTAGTCCTGTCCGCTCTCACATTCTTATCCCTTGCACAAATCTTGTGAGGAGAGTTATGCCTCTTTCCTCTGTCCCAGGTTAACAGGTCTTTTGTTAACTGATAGAGGGAGAAAGAGTGCGTCCTCCTTGCTTGCGTATGATAAGCCAGAGCCGTGGTGTTGTCCGAGTTTATCTGTATCACCCCGCCTCTGACTATCTCCTCGAAGAATCTTAAGGCTAGGTGTATGGCCACTAGTTCCTTGCAATTGATGTGCCAGGACACCTGTTCCTTTGTCCAGGTGCCTGACACCTCCCTTGCTCCTAGCGTCGCTCCCCATCCCGACTCCGAAGCGTCGGAAATAACACTTGGTCTGGGTTCTGCAGGGCAAGCGACACGCCTTCGTTCTTCTGAAGAGGAAGGATCCACCACTTCAAGTGATCTTTTATCTCTTGTGGAACCGGGAAGGTGTCTGAGAGTTGTCCCGTCTTCCAACTCCACACCCCTTTCAGGAAAAACTGAAGAGGGCGAAGGTGAAGCCTCCCCAGAGAGAAGAACTTTTCTAGCGAGGACAGAGTCCCTAAAAGGCTCAGATAATCCCTCGCTGAACTGCTCTCTCTCTCTAAGAAGTTCAAGATTCTCGACAAACCTCGAGTGATTCTCTCTCGCGAAGGAAATACCCGAAAACCCCGAGAATCCATCTGAATCCCCAGATAGACCAAGTTCTGGCTGGGGATCAGCTGCGACTTCTCGAGGTTCACGAGTAATCCCAGCGATTCTATCATCTTTCTTGTTATTAATAAGTCCTCCAAGCACTGAATCTCCGGCTTGGCCCTGATCAGCCAGTTGTCTAAGTAGAGGGAGGTGTTTATTCCCTCTAGGTGAAGCCATCTCGCTAAATTCGCCGTCAGGTTGGTGAAGACCTGTGGAGCTGTAGACAGGCCGAAACACAGAGCCCTGAATTGAAAAATCTTGTCTCCTATCATAAATCGAAGATATTTCTTTGACAAATGGTGAATGGGAACGTGGAAATATGCATCTTGCAAGTCCAGAGAGACCATCCAATCTCCTGGACAAAGAGCTGACATTACTGAGGCGGACGTTTCCATACGGAACTTCTTTTTCTGAACAAAGCGGTTCAGAGCGCTTACGTCCAGTACTGGTCTCCACCCCCCCGATGCCTTTGGTACTAGAAAAAGGCGATTGTAAAATCCCGGGGAGTGTGGATCCTGCACAAGTTCGATGGCCTCCTTTTCCCACATTTGTTCTACCATTTGAAGGAGAGTCTTTCTCATTACAGGGTCTCTGTACCTCGCTGACAGTTCCCGAGGCGTAGATGTTAGGGGAGGACTGTCCTCGAAGAGGATTACATATCCTTTCTTTAAGACTGAAACTGACCAAGGGTCAGCTCCCCTTTTTGCCCAGACTCCTGCAAAGTTCAGGAGTCTGGCGCCCACTGGTGCTTGAAGGATCATCAAGTCATTTTGTCTTCTTGAAAGGTCTGAAGGAAGACCTTCCTCTCTTATCAGAGCTCTTCTTTCTGGAAGGGGGACAAGCCGCTGCACCTCCACGAAAGGGCTGCTGAGGAGGACGAGAGTCCTTTTCATTCGTAGACACTACAGGACGACTCTTCTTGGATGTTTGTACAAGTAGGTCTTGTGTCGCCTTCTCAGTTAGCGAGCGAGATATATCCTTCACTAGCTGAGAAGGAAACAGATGATCTGACAGAGGGGCGAACAATAATGCTGTCCTCTGGCTCAGAGAAACAGCTTTGGATAACAGGGATCCATAGACTGATCTCTTCTTCAGAAGACCAGCACCAAATAGGGAAGCAACTTCTCCCGAACCGTCTTGTACTGCCTTGTCCATGCAAGACAGGACGCTATGGAGAATCTCTGGGTTCTTAAGAAACTCCGGGTCTTTAGATTTATTAGCCAGGACTCCGAGTGACCAATCCAGAAAATTGAACACCTCTAAAGTGACGAAAAGTCCCTTTAGAAAGTGGTTCAACTCCGAAATGCTCCACGTAGATCTGACCGATCCTAAAGAGTGACGTCTGGAGGCATCCACTAAATTGGCAAAGTCCGCATCTGCCGATGCAGGAAGAGAAAGACCCATAGTCTCTCCTGTCCTGTACCAAATACCTCTCTTTCCATGGAGTTTGGAAGGAGGCATGCAGAATACTGTCTTTCCCAACTCTTTCTTAGTGCCCATCCAAGAATCTAAAGATTGGAGGGCCTTCTTCATGGAAATCGCAGGTTTCATTTTCAGAAAGGCCGAGGATTTCACAGTAGCCGAGCTCGAAAAGAGAGAACGAGGAGAAGGAGGAGCCGCCGGACTAAGATAGTCTCCAAACTCTTGTAGTAACAAGGAGGCTAAGATCTTATAGTTTGAGAGTCCTTCATTTGAAGGAAGCTCGTCATCAGACAAATCGTCCAAACCTCGATCAGACGAAGGAGAAAGCTCTCGTTTGGAGGAAGAGTCTTTCCAAGACCTCCTACGATCTGAAGGAGAGGAGCTTCTGTTTGGAGAAGAGTCATAAATTCCAGAAATGAGTCTATTCGTATCTTGCCTCATGGAAGAACTCCGACTCCTGCCTACTGGCTCTTGACTCTTTACTCCTGACTCCTGCCTCCTGACTCCTGACTCCTGACTCCTGACCCCTGCCTCCTGACTCCTGCCTCTTGACTCCTGACTCCTGCCTCTTGCCTCCTGGCTCCTGCCTCTTGCCTGGGTGACTCCTCACTCCTGGCTCTTGGCTCCTGCCTGCTGGGAGACTCTTCGCTCCTGGTTCTTGGCTCCTGCCTCCTGGGTGACTCCTCACTCCTGGCCGGTGCCAGACGCCTGATTGGCTCACTCCATAAGGTTGACTCCACGTTCTTACTAGAAGCCTCACCTCGAGTAGGAGCATCGATCCTGGCGGCAGGTACCTCCACACGTCTGGAGGACCTTTTGATCGGAAGGGAAGTGTCTTTCCTTCTAGGAGGATCCTTTGAAAGCACTCCTACTAAAGACGATATCTGCTCCTGCATAGAAACCAGAAACCTCTTAGTAACCTCCTCTTTATCCTCTTCGGGAGGAGGAGAAGGAGGAGGGGAGGAGCCCATGGCCTCCACCTCCTGACTCCTTCTAACTCTGGGTGACAGAATGGCTCTTTTTGCCTTCTTAACTCCCGAAGGAGACTCCTCAGGGAAGTTTTCCGGGCTCGAGTCAATAGTCAGAGCCTTCCAGCTCCTCTTCAGTGGTCGAGAGCGATCTGAATCCCTCCAATCACGTCTCGGAGACGAAGATCCCGACGAAGAAAAAACAATTCACGTCAGGACGGCTTTTACAATAGCGATCCCTGGCAGTCTGGGGTGTCACAGAAACCGCCGAAGGGACACCTGATCGGTGGGGATTCTCCACAACCTCCTTTTGGTTTTTGACATTCCTTCTCCTCTGGGCATGTGAGCTTGGAAGAGGTCTAGACCTAGGAGCGTTGCGGAGCCGACCAGATGCCCCCTCCACTACACTGGGGACACTCACATCACTGTCCACTGAAAAATCACTAACCTTACCTTGCAGTGCAGCCATTTTGTTTTCCATTAACTTGAAGGCCGCTTTTAGATCCGCAAGTTCTTTCGCTGAATCTACAGGTTCTGCAATAGGAGAAGGGGCTGAAATGGAAGGAGAAGTGGCAATACTTACCCTTGGGGAAGATCCCAAGCAAGGAATTAGTTCATTAGATCTCGAACTACTTAAACTTCTAGAAGAAGCCTTCCTCACTCTTTCTCTTTCTAACTTTTTCAAATAATTAGTTAGATTCTTCCACTCATTCTCACTCAAATTCTCACATTCCTTGCAAGTATTAGTGAAAGAACATTCATACTCCCTGCAACCCTTGCATACAGTGTGAGGGTCTACCGAAGCTTTCGGCAACCTCACCTTACAGCCTACATTCACACAACGTCTCACAACCATTCCAGCGTCAGACATTTTAAAGAAAAATCCAAAATCAAGTCCACAAAACAATCCACAAAAGCGTATGCCAATCCAACAATCCAGATACGTCACCAAAAGTCAGTCAAGAAGATCAATTGCCGGTGAAAAACGAAAAACCAATCGAGAGGAACCAACAACAATGTTGACGGTCCGGACGACAGAAGAATTCTGATTAGAAAACGGGAATGGTTCCTAGTCCTGCCACCCAGGGCAGGGCGGTAGATCACCTGACCTACCGGTAGCGTGTGCCGCGAAATTTGAAATTCTACCGGGGACGACGGAGTCTATAGCTAAGTATATATCTGGCAGGGAAGTTGAATGTATAAAATCTTAAGTTAAGATTTTTAAAATTCGTATTTTTTAATTCCTTTAATGTCCCAAAGGTTTTTGTATTTTTATTAATTACTTTTTATATTTTATCAATTAAATTACAGCTCCCCATGAATATTAAAACTGGAACAATTGAAAATGTTGAAGATTCTGACAAAATTTCAATGACTGAACTACTTTCAAAACTTGATAACCACTGTTAGTTACATTTTGGACATTCACACAACACACGTTTAACTGTTATCATCACTTTGCATTTTGAGCATTTGGGAGCTGGGTTATGTGGCTGTTTATCAAGTGTCCTTGTGTCAGACGAGTAAGGTCTACTCAGAGATGTGTCAGAATTACTTGCATACAAGTAGGTCTCTTGCTTTCATATGTTGAACTCCATTTTCTAACATCAGGTTTTATTTGTTTAAATTTAATATCATCATGTTCTTCATTCCATATATTTTGGCATTTATTTATAATACCTATTTTAATGTGTTACATAACCAGTAATAAGGATTTTTACATTTGATTTGTCATAGGGGCTGCTTCTTTGGCTGTTTTATCAGCCTTTTCATTTCACTTAATCCCTTTATGGGCTGGGATCCAACATATTTCTATAGTTTTCCCATTATTATACAACTTATGAAGTAGTAACTAAAATGGTTATAGTACAATGCTTTTTTTTTCTAACTTTGAATTGCTTCTATAACACTTCCTGATTTGCTAAAATTGACAAAATTATTGAATGAAGTTTAAACACAATTTTTGAAAGTAAATTGTATTTTTCCTAACTATACAAACCCAAGGTCCTTTACATGAGGAATTACTTTTGGCGTAGCTGGAATTATGGCCATTAAATTCTTGAACAAGGTGGTTAGGCAATAACTACCGTGTGGCAGGCAGGTAGGCCCTCCTGTCCAGATGTAAATACTCCACTTTGCCTTTCGGCCCAGGTTCAGATTGAGGGGTGGCATGAGGTGAGCATAAATGTAAAGGACCTCAGGTTGGTATAGTTAGGAAAAATAAAATTTACTTTCAAAAATTGTGATTTGTTCCTACACAATATACAAACCCTCGGTCCTTTACATGAGGAACACTCACTGATTGGTGGGAGGAATATAAGTGAGGCTCTAGAACTGACTGGAGTTCTGCACACCTGGGCTATTCTTCCTGGTCGTAAGAGCGAGAAGTGCCCTGCCTCTGACAACTTGATCGGAGTATAGGAGCTGCAAGACCAAGAGTCAGACTTCTGGGCCTTCTCGAAATAAGTGAGGAATCGTAACTCATCCAAAAATGGGCAGGGAAGAATGTTTGAGTCGGAGGCATTAATGCAAAGTTCGCATTATTGCCAGTCTCCTTCCTCCGCTTGCTAGAGGAAGGAGTGGGATTGCTTCTATGATTCTGATAAGAAACATAGAAAGGAATCTCTATGAGTAAGCTTACCGCATCAATCGTCCGACCAGCCAGCGTAAGTTCGAATCCTATCCTCAACCGGAAGGAAGAGGAGTGGAAGGACGAGGTGGGGAAGGTGGAGAGGCCAGTCACTCTCGCATCCTTCTTACCTTTGAACTGCACACCATAGGTGAGATGCAACTTGTCCTCTTGAAGGAGCCAGGTAAGCAAACACAACCTGCAAGCATCCACCACCGGTCCATGGAAAGGAGGTTCCAAGGACCTGTGGGCAGGCCCGAAGGAAGAAAGATACGTATAAATATAGTCGCAAAGAAACCTCATCTACCTTCCTGTCCGACATATTCTTCGGAGTGATGAAATGTACCCATCCACTGGACTATCCAACTGCAGAGAAGTCTCTCATGGTCTCATAAGACTCGGAGAAGACATACCATCTGACACTTCTGCAATGGTAGTCCGCAGAGGATAAAGACACCGACACTCCATGATGGGTGTCAATCCTTTATGGGTACAGCAACACACCAACAGGACAAAGTAATGACTGATCTGGATCAACCAATACAAAGTCCACAGCATAGCTCATGACGGACTCGGACTCTTCAACAGATGCCGACGGACTGTGCTCGGTGAGCTGTCTATGCATCTGAGACTTAGTGACAACATAACACCCACTTTTTGAAGGGTTATGCCGATAACAACCTTACAAGTCATCTATTTTGTTCGCCACCAAAGTTGGGAGACAAGATGATTATCTCAAAGCATGTGCACATCAGATGATAGTCAATTGCCTTCTAGAGACCAAGGTCCCTGTGATGGCAAGACAAGTTTCTCATCAGTAGTTGAATCTCAACTAAGGAGAAACAATACTATATTACTAGTGAACGACTAAGGTAAATGTGGACCTATGTCTTCACAGCTGAATCGAGAGAAGTAAACTCTCAAGATTCTAATCATAGAAAAAGTCCCGTCGATGACACCAACCAGTGAAGACGGCTTTAATCCATTGTTTTACAGAGGACTGACAAAGTTAAACGGCTTTTTCATTGCTGTTCGGTGAGAAAGTTGGAGTTTGCAATGAAAGCGGAGTATCTTTCAGTAATGAAAACACAGGGTTTGTACTGCCTGAAGAACCACATCTTGTGGGTTGGATCAGGGAGGACATTTCTATTTACTTGGAAGCAGAGCTGGCAGGGCAGGGAACGGGCGAAGTCTTCCGTTATTCATTTACAATTCAGGGTGAACAAAGAATAATTGCATACCTTATGAATTATGAAATGTATATTAGAAGACAAACTCAGATTGTCTGAAGAAAATATCATTCTGTGTCATTGCAGCGGCAGGTGCGATGAAGCGGAAGACTAGGCTACAGACTTCTGTTACCGTGAGGTAAACAGAAAGATGATAACAAGTCTAATGAGATATATGTCTGAAAATTACCGCAATGGCAAAATGCGATGCAGGAGAGATGGGCATACACGTATGCAAAAATTCCAGCCAACCAGAGACCTAAGTCTGTGATTGCTGGGCAGAGATTCGAATCTGTAGTCAATCCTCGACAGAGGAGAAACAATACCAAACCGAAATATCTCGGAGAGCAACTTGCAACCAGTACTGACTGAGGCAGCGCTATACACCACTAGCTCTCGCTAAACCTGTCATCCTGAGTTGCCAGGTATTCCATTCTATGAAGGAATGCGTTAGGCTAGAACCATCGAGCGCAAAAAAGATATGCTCAAGCATTTGCATTTTACCCGAAATGGGAGGGAAGAAAACCCACCTATTCGGTGAATGCAAATGCTGAGGTGCTGTTGGTAAACAATAACACTAGTTATCTCAATTCAAAACCGGTAACTCTTGGGAGGCCCGAAAGGCCGTCCCGAGTTGTAAGTCAATTAAGAGAAGATATTATTCGTCTCGGTCACATACAGGAGAGTTAACTTACAGTTATGTCCCTACTACTCGGACAATTCAACTGATAACAGTAGCATGGCAAGAGAGAAATATACGTAGTATATTTGCAGGTTCCTGTACATCGCACTCCAGCCTAATCTTCTTCATTCGAGGAACAAGAAAAAGGACTGGAAGCAGACCTCCTTCATTCTCTAATGAAGAGAGCGAAGGTGAAGTTTTCCCGAAGGGAGACTTCTACCGTGATAACAGGATACCGAAGACGACTAGTCAAGCCAAACTGGATGTTCCCAAAATAGTAGCACTGGAGAGGCATTCAAACCTTTCGGTGCTATCCATCCTGAATGGACTGACGTATGTTCGATAAGTTCCTAGGATTATACCAAAACCATAGTATCTCGGGTTAGAATTTCGAGGAGTTGACTCCACCGAATTCCTCTTATTTCCTTGTTCATTCTGGTATAACCAGGAAGTAAAGGGAAAAAAAGAGGAGGATCAACTGTTATTGCCCTCTCTTCTCTGTATCTCGGGGTTGACCGCGTACTGAGGTGATGGACTGTCAGGTCCATCCAGGCCGAGCTCCTCCTGAGACACACTTCCTTCAGCAGGAAGAACCTCGCCAGCACATCCACGAGCAATATCATCGGGAATACCAGTTACCCGAGTGTTTGGAAACCTCAGAAAACCAAATCACCCTGCAAACACTAGTAATTCCAAGGAATTTAATGGCTTAGCGACACTCCCGGGAATGTCTGTCTCGACAGTGTTTGGAAATTACAGGAAAACCAACACACACTGAAAATGCCAGAAATTCCCGGATATTGTAGTAACAATTATCAAGAATTTTTGTCTCGCCCAAGTGTTTGCAGATCGTATAAGACCAAAACACTCGGAGAGTGCTATAAATTCCAAAGAATTTTAAGCGCTCTGCGAACCCACCCACCCCCCCCACAAAAAAAAAAATGACAATTTGTCTAAAATTGCATTTTTCCTAACTATACAAAACCTGAGGTCTTTACAATAGGAAGGTACTAGCGGCAGCTGGATAGGTCGTAAGCTTTCGAACAAGGGGTTCGGTAGTTAACTGCTTGTCCGACAGGCGCGCGCGCGCGACTGGGAGGTAAACAAATCACTTTTGCTTTTGGCCCAAGCAAAAACTGCAGAGTGAGGGGTGGCATGAGGTGGGGCTATGTGTAAAAGGACCTCAGGTTTGTATAGTTAGGAAAAATGAAGTTTTTATTGTAAAACTAATATTGTAATACCTACCTGAACACCTGAACTAGCCCTGGTCACTTACCAGCCCGAACCATCATTTATTAAAAATTTACCAAATCTTTGGTTAAAATAAACGATCAGTGTTGCCAATCTCCTGGCAAACAAAACCCTCGTTACCTAGTTACCGCCCACCGCTAGTAGCCCTGCCTCACGGGCCGGTCACACCTGCCCTCTCACGTCAATCATAACTCAATAACTCTGTATGAGAGGGGAGGAGGGTGGGAATCATTCAGGTGTTCAGGTAGGTATTACAATATTAGTTTTACAATAAAAACTTCATATTGCAATACACCCCCTGAACACCTGAACTAGCCCGATTAACAACATTAATTTGGAGGTGGGGAATCAAATCTGCCCGGCCCTTCACTGTACTAGTTGTCAGTCAACTATAATTGAGTACGCGAGTCAGTCTCAAGTTCATTGTCACTCGTCCAAGCTAATCTCCCATGTGTGGCCTTCTAGGCCTGTCATATGTGGAGGGAAAAACTCCCTGCACACCTCTTACTCTAAGGTCAAAACTCATTGAGTGCGGAAGGGATACAAACCTGTTTCCTCTCAGCTGGCTATGTGCCTCACCTGAGTAGAGGAAAAACTGAAGACCTCCCATGTGGCTCTCGGCCTCTCATGTATGGAGGGAATCTGAAGACCTCCCATGTGGCTCTCGGCCTCTCATGTATGGAGGGAATCTGAAGACTCCCATGTGGCTCTCGGCCTCTCATGTATGGAGGTTAACTGAAGACCTCCCATGTGGCCTTAGGCTCATGTACGGAGGAGACAACCATGTCCATCGGTGCGTCTGCGACGGTGTCGTCGATCGTAGTGATGCCTCTTGTAGTGTTGTACCTGCCTGTCTGTACTCTGCCTGGTTGGCACTTGAAAGAATACCCTCACCCTCAGATAGACCTAGACATGTTCTTTCCTATCTGTCCTAATACTTAAAATCTCTTGTGATATATCATATCATGAATACCTTATACATATTCCATAATAGTCGCTCACTACTCTAATCCTAACTCAGCACAGCAAGATTGTTGGGTTTTAAAAATAGAATTTTGGCCAAAGGCCGAGTATTGGGACCTATGAGGTCAGTCAGCGCTGAAGGGAAATTGAAAAAGTTTGAAAAGGTGTGTGAAAGGAAGAAAAACCTCTGTTGCACAATGAGTCCAGTGTTAGGAGAGCGTGGAAAATAGGATGAGAGAATATGAAATCAGAAAAGTGAGAGAGGGGGGGGGGGGAGGGAGAGAGAGAGAGAGAGAAACACAATCGTCTAGGATAGAGAGAGAAGAGAAAACACAATCGTCTAGGATAAAAGAGAAAAAATATAAAATCAGGGAAAAGAGAGAGAGATAAAATCAGGGAAGAGAGAGAGAGAGAGAGAGAGAGAGAGAGATTACGATCGTCCAATATCTCCATCTCCGCAAATTGCAGCAAGTTAAAAGGGTATTATCTTAACGATAATACTCGTATAACTCCGTACAGCTATGAACAACTGAACGAGAACTTGTTGCTAATGCGATCGATTCTATAACAACATCACTTTATTGTATTGATCAGCGTGTGACAGCAATCGAATCCGATAGCAACATCCGTTATTGTATCATCCGCGTGGGACGGTAATTACTGTATTCATGTTATAAATGCAGCTGAAGCTAATAAGGCAAAATTAACGTTCATCAGCAACCTGGACAGAAGTCCCGAGCTTTTGTATGATTCCAACGCAGCCGTGGTAAAAGAAACTAATAGCATGAAAGAGCTCATTACTGTTGTTTTCACACAGACCAAGGATTAATAACATATATAAAGTGTAAGGTTCGTAATACCTATGAAAATGAGTGAACCAAAAACGAACGGAATCCTAAATTTAACGCCATCTAACCCGAGGGAAAAAATAAAAACTAGTTTCCAAAGAGACGTATCAGTCAAATTTTTGGTCTTAAATTACATCGTAAGACGAACAGTATGACTTCGTTACATAAGTTAAAGTATCCAGATATTCATTAATATGCTAACTAAGGACAAAAACATTAGCCGAGACCAAGTGATATGGTTGAATAAATTGAAGCCAAGGAGAACCAAAAAAAAATAGACTAGCCGGCATCGTTGTCTGTCTAAACCACACCTCCTTACAATAGTGCTGTTTGACGACAAGCTAGTGTAATTCTAATTTAATTTAAAAGTAATAAAAATAATATTTTAAAAGGTAATTAAATTAACTTTATTAGGCCTAATATTAATTTCAGTTGTCATTGTAATTTTGATAATACGACTGGTAATACTTTGTAACTGTAATTGCATAAGCTCAATGTAAATACTGACGGCCAATAGTCTGTTAGACGTATGAAGACGTCATACATACAATTCCTTATCTGACATCTGATTATATGCTCCAAGATAGATACCTCATTGACTATATTAAATGTCAACATAGTTGAAGACACGTATCCTTTAAGACGTTTGTACAAACTTGGCATAAGTGAGAGTGTTGTTACGTTAGTCATTTTAGTCAATCAGGAGAGAATGAGATGGATACGGCGACGCAAACCCGTATTCGTCATCCGCTGATTCCAGCGTGAATGACTGCCGAGTTTAGTGATACTACGCCAATATGATGATACACATAATACAATTATAATGCTTTAGTCGGACAGAATCCGATCTTCATTCTGTTCGATTACATTCATATTAATTATCCTCAGATCGGATTCTCGTTCGTTTTCATTACACCTGTATTGAATTATCCGAAGTCAAGAATGCCTTAAGCCTACAGCGTTAGCCAAATATATAAAAATAACTACCGATATGTTTGTACATCGAATACTTTAGGTTATTTTTTTTTAGGCTAGGCTACTGAATATGCATACGAATACATCATCGGTGGAAACCAAACTAGGCTAACCGTAGTTAATTTTATTCGATTTCTCTTCATACTGAATATCGTAAGTCAATCTGCATTGAAGGAGAATTAGTCGATATTAACAATTATCGTATCGTATACGTAGAGGAAAGTAACCTTAAAGACGAAGGAGCATATCTGAAAGACCAACCTGGCCTAAAAGCTTCTGATGCCAAGGAACTCGAAAGCAGGAAAAGCCTAAAGATGCTCTAAGGACACTGTGCCTCTAAAACTACTACTTTTAATAGGAAAACCGACCCGAAGAAGCCTGCACTTCTCTTCCTAAACTAAACACTATGTTTATGTTTAGTTTTTATCATCCTGAGAACTTACACATCGAGGGAAGGGGAATCTGCTGCCAACACTGCCTGCTCCGCGCCAGGGGGGACGGCGGATCCTGCCCTCTGGGCTTGCGGATCCCCATAACCCCCAGCACCGGTTAGGGCTGATTCTGGAACAGGCAGGGGAGCTGGAAAAGAACGATTAGTAATTTCAGTATCCCTATTGCTCGATCTATCCTGACATAATCTTAACAAAATCGGTAACAGAGATGTCATCGAGGGAAGGGGAATCTGCTGCCAACACTGCCTGCTCCGCGCCAGGGGGGACGGCGGATCCTGCCCTCTGGGCTTGCGGATCCCCATAACCCCCAGCACCGGTTAGGGCTGATTCTGGAACAGGCAGGGAGCTGGAAAAGAACGATTAGTAATTTTAGTATCCCTATTGCTCGATCTATCCTCACATAATCTTGACATAAAATCGGTAACAGAGATGTCATACTCGATGTCAGCGTACTCTCAAGTCTCTTAAAGAGCACTGTCTCTAAGTCTTTATCTTGATCTACGTTAGTCTCTTTCTGCCTACAGTTACTTCTTAATACGAGACCTTTCCTATGTTTGAAATACCCAAACATCTGGTCCAAAGACCACTCCTGACATTCCAAACATCTGGTCTTTACATTATATTGGACAGGCCTACAATTTACGCATAAGGAATGACTATCGTGTCATAGGGTACTCATCCTTTTCTTGCATTGTTGGCAAAGACGATACGTTGTTGTACTTCCGCTCGTCGTTTTCTGTGATGTCGTGGCCGAGGATGCAGTAGTCGTCGTAGCCTGTCTGTTTCTTCCTTTGCAGAACAATGTCTAATGACAAGGTATTAAGAGCAATCCAACCGTAATCCAAAGGGATGCGTAATTCGTCACCAAAATCAATCAAATCAAAGGTGCAAATGAAGGCCGGGCAAGACCAAAAAGGAGTTCGCTGTGGATACATCTGTACTCCACCGCGAACGATAAGTGATTGACGTGAGAGGGCAGGTGTGACCGGCCCGTGAGGCAGGGCTACTAGCGGTGGGCTGGTAACTAGGTAACGAGGGTGTTTGCCAGGAGATTGGCAACACTGATCGTTTATTTTAACCAAAGATTGGTAAATTTTTAATAAATGATGGTTCGGGCTGGTAAGTGACCAGGGCTAGTTCAGGTGTTCAGGGGGTGTATTGCAATATGCAATTTTAGACAAATTGTCATTTGTTCCGACACGGCATACAAACCTTCGGTCCTTTTACAATAGGAAGACTCACTTCTTGGTGGGAGGAATCTGAGTCTTTTGTGAACAGACTGGTGTTCGCCCAACCTTGGAAGCCTCCCTGGTCGTAAGAGCGAGGGAGGGATCCAAGCCTCTGTCCGATTGATCGGGGTGTGCACCGCAGGATCAATGGTCAGACCTCTGGACCGAGTACTAAGAGAGAGGCAAGCGTATCTCTTCGTACCAGCAATGTAAGAACTTGTTCCTGTACAGGAGCAAATATAAAGTCATGGGTTTGACTCTTGTAGGCATCCACTTCCCCCCCTTGTAGAAGGAAGTGGTGGATATTCTGCTCCTATCCCTAGTGAAAGGGATAGGATGGGGCTCTGTCATATAGCTCACTGCATCTCGTCCTCATTCCAGCGTAGTGACCGACGCCGTGCCCTCTGCCCACAGGTAGAGGAGGAGGAAAAGATGGGAAGAGAGAGCCAGTCACTCACTCACTCACACATCCATCCACACAGTCACACCAGGACTCGATGCTGTTTCAGCCTGCGAGGGTCTGGGTTAGCTACACAACTTGTTGAGCAAGCCACCACGGGTCCCAAGGAAAAGGTATCACCAAGGACCTGTGGGCAATATCCGAAGGTAGAAGGACGTAAATAAAGGTAGTCTGGTTAGACCAGACCCCTGCCTTCAGGACCTGCGCCACGGAGAAGTTCTTACGAAACGCCAACGAGGGGCCAATACTTCTGACTTCGTGAGCTCTCGGACGGGACGTACGGATGTCGTCACTACCATCAGCCTTCATAAACGCCCTCCTGATGACCTCACGCAGCCAGAATGAAAGAGTGTTCTTGGATACTTCTTTCTTGGTGACCCCGGTGCTAACGAAGAGGCGTCGACACTCAGGCCTGAGGTGTCGAGTTCTCTTCAGATAGCGCCGTAGCGCCCTCACAGGACAAAGCAGCATCTCATCCGCATCATTATCGGTGAAGTCCAATAGGGAGGGAATCGTGAATGACTCGAACCTGTCGTCAGGGATCGACGGTTTCTGAGTCTTCGCAACGAAGTTCGGGACGAAATCGAGCGTCACGGATCCCCATCCCCCTGGAGTGTCGTACATCATAGGAAAGACCAATGAAGTTCCCCTACTCTCTTCGCCGATGCCAGGGCCAGCAAGAAGAGGGTCTTGAGGGTCAGATCCCTGTCTGACGACTCTCGGAGTGGCTCGAACGGCGTTCGAGTCAGACTCCTAAGGACGAGAGTCAAATCCCACGCAGGGGGCCTGAGTTCCCTGGGTGGGCAAGACCTTTCGAAGCTCCTCATAAGCAAGGAGATCTCGAACGAGTTCGAGATGTCCAATCCCCTCAGTTTCCAGACGAGTGCCAAGGCGGCTCTGTATCCTTTGACTGTGGGGACTGAGAGGAGCTTCTCTCGGCGAAGAAAAACGAGGAAATCCGCTACCTGCTGAAGAGTGGCTCTGAGAGGAGATAGACCCCGTCTACGACACCAACCACAGAAGACGGCCCACTTCCCCTGGTGTGGTACACAGCTGCAGAGGACTGACGGACGTTTCCAGCCATCTCTGTTGCTGCGCTACGAGAAAAGCCTCTCGTTCGCAAGAGATGGTGGATAACAGCCAGCCGTGAAGACGTAGGGACTGGACTGCTCGGTGGTACCCGCTCGACGTGTGGCTGGGCGAGAAGGTTGTGCCAGGGGGGAATCTCTCTCGGTTCTCTGCGAGAAGAGCCAGCAGGTCCGGATACCAAATGGCCTGTGGCCATTTGGGAGCCACCAGGATCATCCTGAGATTCGGGGTGACCAGTGCTCGACTGATCACCTTGCGAATCAGGCTGAACGGGGGAAAGGCATAGACGAAGAGGTTGTCCCACGGGTGTTGAAGAGCGTCCTCTGCAGCTGCCCATGGGTCCGGCACGGCCGAGAAGAACACCTGGAGCTTCCTGTTGTGCCGGGTGGCGAACAGATCCACGACTGGTCGCCCCCACAGGTCGAAGAGCCTTTCCGCCACGTCCTGGTGTAGAGACCATTATCGGTCCTATCACCTGATCCCGACGGCTGAGCGTGTCTGCTACTACATTCCTCTTCCCTCCCGGAATGTAGCGTGCCGACAGCTCTATTGAGTGTGCCTCGGCCCACTCGTGCACCTGCCGAGTCAACTGGTACAACGGGAGAGACACTAGGCCCCCTGTTTGTTGACCGTAGGCCACCCACCGTGGTGTTGTCGCACATCAACACCACTGAGTGTCCATCAAGCGGTCCTGGAACTCTTGGAGAGCGAGGAACGCTGCCTTGAGTTCCAGTACATTGATGTGAAGGTGCTTGTCGTTCTCGTCCCACACTCCTGAAGTCAGCAACTCCTCCAGGTGTGCGCCCCATCCCTCGGTCGATGCGTCTGAGGAACAGCTGCATGTCCGGGGGGGGAGTGCGCAGAGGCACTCCTCTTAAGAGGTTCCTGTCGTCCAGCCACCGCAGGCTAGGTCCTGCCTCACCTCCTGTGTCAGTGACACTGGAAAGCTTGGGGGATCCGTCGCCTGTGACCAACTCTCCTTTAGTCTCCACTGAAGAGACCGCAGGTGAAGACGCCCGTGAGGGACTAACTTCTCGGAGTGACGACAGGTGTCCGATCACGACTTGCCATCGCTGAGCTACCTGTTCCTGCCGAGACAGGAACTGGTTGGCTGCCTCCCTGAATCTGCTGATCCGCGAGTCTGCGGGGAAGACTCGCCCTGCTACCGTGTCGATCAGCATACCCAGGTACTTCATCCTCTGCTTGGGCTCGAGATCGGACTTTTCGAAGTTCACAACGATCCCCAGATCGCGACAGAACTCGAGCAGTCGATCCCTGTCCTGTAGCAACTGCGAGCGGGAGCTCGCCAGGACTAACCAATCGTCGAGGATACCGCATCAGAACGTATTCCCGTGCGAATGGGCCCAAGCAGACACCAGAGTGAACACTCGCGTGAACACCTGTGGGGCGGTTGATAGACCGAAGCAAAGTGCCCTGAACTGGTACACCGTCCCGTCGAGGATGAAGCGGAGGTACTTTCTGGAGGACTGATGAATGGGTATTTGGAAATACGCATCCTTCAAGTCCACTGAAAGCATGAAATCGTTCTCCCTGATGGAGTCGAGCACTGAGCGTGCCGTCTCCATCGTGAACCGGGTCTGGCGAACAAACCGGTTCAGGGGAGAGAGATCTATCACCGGGCGCCAGCCTCCCGTAGACTTTTCCACCAGGAAGAGTCGACTGTAAAAGCCCGGTGACTGATCCGTGACGATTTCTACAGCTCTCTTGCTCAGCATGGTCTTGATCTCCTGTCTCAATGCTACGTCCTTCGATGACCCTGGAACGTACGACTGCTGTTGGACCGGGTTGGAGGTGAGGGGTGGCCGAGATTCGAAGGGTAATAGATATCCCTCCCGAAGGACATCTACAATCCAGGTCTCGGCGCCGTAGCGCTGCCAAGTTGCCCAATGGCTGGCCAGGCACCCCCCCACTTCCGGCAGCAGGTGAGGGGGAACGCCGTCCCTAGCGTTTCCCCCTTTCTTCGACTTCTTCCCAGAGCCTCCACGGGAGGAGGAGGGCTGGGAGGAGGGCTGGTTACGGCTCCCCTTGCTAGAAGTCGAAGAAGACAGAGTCTTTCCCCGGGGCTTCGACGCAGCTACCGTCTTAGCCACCGAGGAAGCGCTAGCCGAGCTCTTAGACTTGGCCGCAGTCCGAGGCTGCCCAGAAGCCTTCGAGACTGCCTGGTGAACCAGACGGTCACTGTCGTCAGTGCGCCGTCTGTCCACCGCAGCGTCCACCATCTCTCCTGGGAAGAGACGTGGAACTCCGTAAAGGTCCGTTGCGAAGTCCCAACGCCGCCTCACGCCCGGCCGCCCTGGAAACCCGAGTAAGGACAGCGTCCCTTCGTCGGAGAACCAGGTTGGCCCACAGGTTCACCGTCTGGTGGGCAAGGAAGGAGATGGCTCTTCCTCCAGACTGGCAAAAGTCTCCTGAAGGCCGAGTCATCTTCGGGAGAATTCCCCCGGAGTTGGCTGCGACCTTAGATACTGTGAGGGACCACAGATCTAGCCAGGAGACGGCCTGGAAAGCTGCCATGGCGGTAGATTCCAGGACCGAGTGCCTCTTGCTGCGAGAACCACAGGTTCTCGGACAGGAGCTGCTGCAAGAGACACACCCGGAGTCAGCCTGGCTAACTCCGGGTTCACCTGTTTGGGCGGCATCGGGTCTTCAGATGGCACGTAAAAACGCCGCTGTCGCAGCAGAGGAGGTGGAAGCAGCTTGCTCGACCTGCCAGACTTGAGCGAACCGTCTTGTCCGGAGACAAGCGATTCAACTGGTCAGCACTGAGTCCGCAAGCTCAGAACGCGGCAAACCCACCGTCGGTCTGGGTTCCCTCTTCGGGCCCCAGAACGACTCGAGCCGGGACGTGGGCTCGGATGGTGGGAGCGGCGATCCTTCCCCGAGGTCGTTGTGCTGACGAATCAGCGCAATAACCTCGGCAAAGTTCCTCTGGATCTCAGGAGTGACTGCGTCCTGCGGAGTCGGACCGTCCAGTCCCTCAAACAGGAGCATCTCCCGAGACCCTCCTCCCTCAAGGGGAGGAACAGCGACAGACCCCTCTCGGTCTCCTCCAACCACCTGTGCGTACGACCTGGCTGGTCCGAGAACCGTGCCTGGTACGTTACGAAACGACGTGGGGGGTGGGATCCTTGAGGGGCGCACCCCTCACGATCACTCCTCAATACCTCGCCCCTCCCGGTGTAACCGAGGAGGTTGAAGGTATGGGAGAGGCAGACCTGACGCTCCCTCCCTCGCTCGCTGGCAGAACCAGCGTGGGCATTGGAAGGACTGCATGGCGATCGCCAACCCGCCGGTGGCGATCGAGCTGCAGACCTAGTCGAGCCGTCACGCTGTGGAGAACGGCTGGACCGAGAACAGCGGCCCCGGTCTCGTGTGTCAAGGGGACAGCTGGGATGCTTGGTCCGCCGTACCCGATCGCTCTCTGTGAGAGTGACGGTCAGGCGACCGGCGAGCTCCACTGTCACGGTGAGATCGGTGCGTATCCTCACGGTGCGTCAGTTCGCTGGTACCAGCCGTGGCTGGTGCCGGCGAACGGGGGGACCTCTTCCCAGCCTCAGCCCGGCGTGGACGGTCATGGACCGTCACGTCCGCGGGTAGGCCAGCTGCTCGCCGCGAGAGCGAGAGCTGGTCTGGTGAGAGTCGCGTGAGGCGGCTGCTCACCAGTCTTCCGCTCCGTGCCGTGAACCTGACGCTGAGCGGACTCAGAGGTCTGGTTCTTGGCTGTACGGCCGCTGTTAGGCGACCGTACACTCGGTAACCGGGGACCTAGCGCCGAACGAGAGGCCGAGACGGACCCTGCTGCTGTGGCCGAACCACTGACAGCAGGTGAGGAAGTGCCGGTGTTAGCCGGCACTCCTCTGGCCCTCCCCGTAGTCTTCTTCCTTGCGGAAGAAGAGACGGGTCCTGCCCCCGAAGGAGCAGGGTGACCAGCGGAAGAACCCCCCGTCTCACCAGAGCGAGACGGGCCCTTAGAAGTTCCCGAAGGAGACTTCTTAGGGGGGGGGGGAGGCGACCTTCTTCTTCTTCGGCGGGGGAGCCTTAGAAGAAGAAGGGGAAGAGGCGGCAGACGACGACGACGACGAAGAAGACGATGAAGACGACGACGACACCTTTCCTCCTCTTCTTCTTCTTCTTCGTCAACCTCCTCAGGACCGACCGTTCAGATCTGTCCATCCAGAGCGGAGCCGGGGCTGCTGTTGCCGAAGCAACAGGGCCCGGACGCACCTGTCCGAACAGATCAGCATCGGGAGCAGCGGCGCCAGGAACAGGAACAACGTCAGCAGGTGCAGGCATCACAGGAACGGCAGAAGAGACAGCAGGAGCAGGTACAGGAACGGCAGCAGTGGTCAACGTCACGTCCGTGGACAGCAGCTGGGCAGGTACGGCAGACTGTGTAGGCGGTCCAGATGGGCGGACCAGCGGCACAGACGTCCTAGGTACCGGTGGGAGGTCCAGGGGCGAGCTCTTCGGGCACACGAAGTCCGGTCGCGGCAGCACGGCAAACCCAGGTGGCGGCATCACACTCCCCCGAGTTACGGCGACTGGCCCCTGCACCGATGTAGTGGGTGTCACAGAGACCGCGTGCTGGGTGTACACCAGGTGAGGAGGTGAAGCGTAGCCGGGTGTTGTAAGGGTCGTGGTGGTGGTCGTGACCGTCGCATGGGTGACCGCCACGGAGCCAGCGAGATGGTAGAGCAGCCCCTGGACACTCGGCACACCCTGCAGTCCCAACGATGCCCACACCTGTCCGAGGTCATCCTTCGCGGCAACCGCACCTGAGGAGGCAAAAGTCGGGTGATTAGGGGGATCCTCTACCCGCTCGCGCGAAGACGAACGGATAGAGGACCCAGAGTACAACTCGACGTCAGGGTATCTAGCGCCCTCCTCCACACTCGACAAGTCAGGAGAGGAGAAGGACCTAGAAACCCCCCCCGAAGGGGAAGGCGCGAGACGTGGAAGTTGAGCGGGCGGCAGGAAAGAAGACGAAGTGTCCGTCACCAAAGGAGTCGCGGGAGAGCTTTCCGACGACTCCTTTGCAGGCCTTCGCTTCTTCCTGCCCTCATACAAAGTCCACTGCGCCTCCGACCAATTATTGCAAACATCACAAGGCTCGGCTCGGGTGCATTCGCGCCCCCGACACCGAGCACACAAAATATGAGGGTCTATCTCCGGGAAAGAGCGGAACTTCCCGCATTTACGCCCTTCGGTACCCGGGCATAGTCTCCGTGGGGTAGCGAGGCGAGGAGATTCCATCATTAATCAATAGCAATTCAATTAATATGAAAAGAGAGAAATGATTGTACTTACAATGAATTCTTTCATACACAAACACAACCATATACTCAAGAAAGCAAACGACGAGAAGCGGGCAGAGAGCGTCGAACACACACGTCCACTCGCTGTGAGGCCGAAAGCAAAAGTGGTTGTTTACCTCCCAGTCGCGCGCGCGCGCCTGTCGGACAAGCAGTTAACTACCGAACCCCTTGTTCGAAAGCTTACGACCTATCCAGCTGCCGCTAGTACCTTCCTATTGTAAAAGGACCGAAGGTTTGTATGCCGTGTCGGAACAAAAAAAAATTTGTCAGCAGATCATCGAGGCAGAACGGCCATAAAGATCCTTCCTCAACGACATGGACGTATGTCTGGTTGGACATGAAGGTCCCTCCAGGAACGCAGTCCCCCGACACTGAATCCTACAGAGAGCACTCTGCAGGATCCCTCCATATTCTTCCAGGATTGGCAGGAGAACGCACTGGCGTCAAAGCCAGTCACCTAAGTGGAAGGATACAGAGGAAAGACTGGGGTCTTTTCCACTATGTGACTGTTATATCTCCTAACACTTGTAATTTCTCTCAAAAACAATGTGCGTTTAAAAATCTCCAAATCCGAAAGCATAGTTTGTAAAGTACTCTTGTACCTCGAAGCAAAAATGGAAGCATGTCTCCATGTAGGCCGCTGCTGTGAAGTGAAGTCATGGCAGACGCCATGTTTATGACGTCACTGAGCATCTCGAATGTGAAGCCAGCACTCAACAAGTGGAAGGCTGTTGTTGTTATTCTCGTAGGCATAGCAACCTGACTCTAAAGGCTGCTGAGTTGCACTATCTGCTTCTCTACAGATGTTGACGCATCCGACCGCCATTCAGTGCGTATCAGGATAAAAGGGACACCCACCACGTGGGACCCTGGATGGCAGCGCAACATCATATAGCACACCAACTGTCCTTCTTGGGTTGGTACTCCTGATAGGCCTAACGCCAACCACACACCTGTATCATCTCTGCCAACGTATCTGGAACAAAAACAAGATGGCGATGCACACCTCTCCCCACAGGGAAAGGAGCACAATTAGTCATAATTACCTCCCAAAGCACAACCTGATACATCCAAGCTTTGGATTTACAGGCAATCCATATGAATATGTGAAAATCCAAAGCACAGGCAACAAATTAACTGTACCTTATGAATTCCTGCACCTATGGCTTACTACACGATGAGTACCTCGATGTCAAAATCGACGAAGAAAATATCTGGGCGTTTATCTGCTTCTTGTGACATCCAGGAAGTCTCAAAGCATGAGAAGGCTTCATGTTCACATGCCCGGGCATTCCAAACAACAAATTCAAAACAACGGGGCAAACTAAACCGGCTTCAACAGGACGGAAGTAAAGCATGTCCTCTCTTAAAGGCGGTAAGAAAATAACTGACAGTGTCACGAGTTAAAGAGGGGTATGTGGGTGGCTCCACATGTCTCGTGACCAAGCACAGATGCCAATAGTCCCTTGCGTACACAATTTTTTTAAACTTTACCGGTTTCCAGCTGGCGCCGAGTATTTATCCTAATGTTAAGACCGAAGGTTTGTTTCGTATATGAACAAACAAATTTTTATGGCGCACAATTGCGATCTTTCCTTCTGCTGGCAGAGCCAGTCGTGATTGTCTCTCTTTCTGTCATTTTGGTGGGAGAGGGACACGGTTTGTACGACTCGGTATAGCTCACTCCTGTCTTTCGCTCCATCCTCACATAAATATGATTCTTTTTCCCTCTCTCAGGATAGAAATCTTCTTTCCTGGGGGGAGAGAGCATGTCATGTGTTTCTTTACAGGCTCTTCAGCTGTCAGCCCTGCTTCTGGCCTGGAAGTCTGGCAGGAGCAGCGTTCGCTCAGAACTTGGGAGCCCCTCTGCTTCGCTTCCCTCTGACAGAGATGCCACTTCACTCATTTTTGAAGAGTCTGTGTATGTGTGTGTAGAGAGATAGAGATAAAAAGTGTAAATCAACTGAAAACTGGTGGAATCCTAACCTTCCAGAAGAGAAATGGCTTCCTCCTTTGAGATTGTGATATTTTCTTCCCGCCATGATGATGGCCTCCTTGACCCTTTGTGTTTCACCAGCAGATGAGAACACTGGACTCTGTCAGGCCCTCCAGTGCTGCTTCCTCCTCCAGATGGCTTAGCTGGTTCTGTAGGGGCATCCCACTGGCTCTCCTTGGAGTAGATATTTAGGTAATATGTCTGACCTGAAATTTAACATTATACTTTGAATTAGTTCTCCAATATATCCAGTACACTAAATTATGTCATTGTACACATCACACTATGAAAAAAAAAAAAAAAAATTTTTGAAATAACTGCATTTTTTTTTTACATAGGATTTAGCTTGCAAATTAGAGCTGGAATGGTCATTTAACTTTCAGACAAGGTTGTTAACAACCTTGTAGTGGGAAGCCCCACCTACCTGTTGGTACCAGTTAGGTGAAGTTGAAGTGGGCTGTTAAAAAAAAGAACTTGAGATTTGTATATTAGGAAAAATACAGTTCATTTTATTTTAAAATTTTATATTTGTTCATACACAAATACAAACCTCCGTTCTTTACGATGGAGACTTACCCATTGGTGGGAGGACTATGGGTACTCTTTGAAACCCTTTTCTGGTCTGCAGAGCAGAGGAGGGTATCCCAAACCTCTAGCCTGAACATATGGCAATGCTGCAACTACTAGACTTTTGGGCATAAAGTACAAGCAGTCCCTGGTTAATGACAGGGGTTCTGTTCCTGGGGATCTGACGCTCACCAAAATTCAAAAGTCTACAGGTGCCACAATTCACCTTCTGGTGCCATGGAGTGGTTAACAATGCCTTAGACAGTGTCATGGCCAGATATTTTGCCATAATGTGTAAACAAATCTTTAATGAAAATGTGGATTTTCATTTGCCTAATCATTTACTATGGTCTGCATGGTGGTTCTACAAATTTTTAATGTCAGATTCGATGAAATTACTGGTAAATCATGCCCTAGTATGAGTCACATTTTTTCAGACTGCTAACATTTCCCCCATCTCCTTTTTTTATCATATCTTCTAGTTAAATAAATAAAAAAAAAAAGAGAATGATAAAAGTATCGTTAGTAACGATATAACATTGCTTAAACACTACAGCCATAAGCAACTGAACGATAAATGCTGTTTTGCTACAACAATCAAACCGAATCTGATATAAAGTTAATAACAATGTTTTGCTTGCCTAAGTAGACAAGGACTTGAATATTTTTTCATTATACCTTTATTTGCTATGGTGAAAATATTGGCAAAAACTATAGTACTGTTAAATTCAAGCTGCAGTTGTAGCTGAAAAAAAAAAAAAAAAAAAAACAAGTTCACACTGCTAATGACTATAAATTATCGTGCATTAGCAACGTAGATGAAACTTGACTGCAAATAATAGTAGAGAAAAAGGTATCTTAATATAAAATACTAGCCATGAAAGAACAAATTTTACTGTTGTTTTCATGCTGATAAAAGATAAATATGTAAATCTCGTATTATTATATAATAGGATGAAAATAGCGAACGGAATCTGTTAATTTTTTACATGAAAAACATGTTCGTGACACCATTTATTAACAAAAAAATATAACAATCTAGTTCACAAGACATATTTAAGTTACATTTAAACTTAAAAACACTTCATATAACGAAAAATATCCTTATCCCACATAAAGCGAGTTTTTAGAGATTAATATACGCTAAACAGATTTGAGTCAAATACGGTGAAATAATCTTACCTCCGCTCTCGGCTGATTTTTCCAAACCAAAGCATGATTGGTTTGTTTGTATTTTATAATATACTATAGTAATATGAGACTACATACAGTATTATTGTAAATAGTGAAGTAAAGTATAACTTTAAAAGAGCCAAGGAAAACATTTAACTTTGTTATGTTTGCATTTCATGAGGGTCTCTCGGAGATTAGGCCTAGCCACTGATAACCAATACCCAGAAAATGGAGCCATCTATTAACAAAAAAATAACTAAATGTATTCACAACAAGATGTATTTAACTCTTAAACGTTGAGCCGCTATTTCCCAAAGTGTCTCTCATATGCCAGCGGCGTTCGGGAGTTAGCGCCAAAGCAGAGAAAAAGTTTTTCTTCAAAAATCACAGCACTCTTGATTAAGAGTTCATTTTTGGCTCCTTCTTTTTGTCATTGCCTGAAGTTCAGAAATGAAAAAAAAATATCATTATCATATATAAATATTGGAATATATGACAGCGCGAAAAAAGTTCATATACGTATAATTGTATACAAATCGCGCTGTGAGCAAAACAGTTAAAGCTAATGAGGTAATTTTTTTTTGTTATATTGTACACTGAATTGCGATGATTTTGGTATATAACAAATTGTAAACGATCAACACAATGAAAATATTATCACAAAATGATGCATGAATCCGTAACGTGCGGACGTAAAAAATAGTTTTATACAAAAATTCACCATAAGTTGAAATATTGTGCTAGAGACTTCCTGTTTGTTGCAAAATGAAGGTAATTGATTGAATATTAATAGACTGTAAGAGTTTTAGCTTACAATTGTGTTTTTCGACCATTTCGGTCGAGTTAAAGTTGACCAAAGGTCAAATTTTTTCTATTTATCATGATTTATATGAAAATACTTCAAAACTAATAAAAGCTACAACCATGAGTTATTTTTTTTTTATTCTACATGAAATTGCACACATTTTCATATATAAAACTTTATGTAACTACTAATATAAAACGGTGCAAACATTACGACAAACTGACAAGAATTTCTGAGATTTTCGGCAAAGTTACTGCGAGCAGACGTAAGGAAAGTGCTTTTCAAAAATTCACCATAAATCAAAATATTGTGCTAGTTTTCCAATTTTTTGCAAAATGAAGGTAAATGATTTAATATTACTAGAATGTAAGAGTTTTAGCTTACAATTGCGTTTTTCGACCATTTCGGTGGAGTCAAATTTGACCGAAGGTTGAAATTTTGGCACTTATAGTGATTTATATGAAAATATTTCAAAACTGATAAAAGCTACAACCATGGGTCGTTTTTTTTTTTGTATTCTACATGAAATTGCACACATTTTCATATATAAAACTTTATTTAACGGATAATATAAAACAGTGCAAGCATTACGACAAACTGACAAAAGAATTTCTGAGATTTTCAGCAGTTACCGCGCGGAAGTAAGGAAAAAGTTTTTTCAAAAATTCACCATAAATTGAAATATTGTGCTAGAGACTTCCAATTTGTTGCAAAATGAAGGTAAATGATTGAATATTACTAGAATGTAAGAGTTTTAGCTTACAATTGCGTTTTTTGACCGTTTTGGTCGAGTCAAAGTTGACCGAAGGTTTAAATTTTGGCACTTATCGTGATTTATATGAAAATGTGTCGCTGATGCTTTTTAGTGCGAGAAGAAAGAAATTCGCACATGCGTGCCTGGGTAACGCTTGTAAACAAAACAACAGCTTGATCCGTGAACTCCCAGCATCCCTCAAGGTGCGTGACTTAAAATTTTTCGTAAACTAGACCTATAACTATTTTTCCGCGAATATTTAAAAAAAAACTTTTTGTAGTCGATGTATCGTAGGTCCAGTCGGCGTTTAAGGGTATACAGTCATATTTCAACTTAAAAACACTTCATATAAAGAAAAATAACCTTGTCCCATATAAATAAATTTTCTAGAAATTAATTTATGCTAAATAGAAGCAAGAAAATCACACTGAATTGTGTTAAATACGGTGGAAATAGTCTTACCTCTGTTCTCAGCTGATTTTTCCAAACCAAAACTTGACTAGTTTGGTTGTATTTTATAATATAACAGTAATATAAGACTACATACAGTATTATTGGAGACACAAAATAAAGGATAACTTTTTGAAAGAGCCAAGGAAAAGATGCATATTCATTATGTTTGCATTTTATGACGCGGTCTCGACACTTAGACTAAACCACCAACAACCAGACACTATAAACCCTACGGAGGGTAAAACCCAGTTATGAATGCATTGAACAAGCAACATAAATCTGAAATACCAGTAACCAGGGGGCTGCCTGTAATGAGTTTACTTTCATTACCTTGGTGAAGGCTGCCTTGAGTTCCAGGATATTCATGAGGAGGGGTTTGTTGTTCTGGTTCCAAACACCTGAAATCAGCAACTCCTACAGGTGCGTGCCCCATCCCTCACTTGATGCATCTGAGAACAGAAGCATCTCCTACTAAGAGGTTCCTGTTGTCTAGCCACCAAGCAAAGTCTTTCCTTACTTCCTCCAAGAGAGGAATTAGAAAGAATGGAGGATCCCTTGCCAGAGACTAAAACTCCTTCATTCTCCACTGCTGGGAGAGAAGGTGAAGCAAACCATTAGGGACCAGCTTCTCCAGACAGGTGACAGAGAATGAATTACCACTGCTGAGCCAGTTGTTCCTACCAAGACAGGAACATTTGCACTGCATCTCTGAATCTGCTGATAAATGTATCCGAGGGGAAGTCTTGCTGGGTGTGAAATTGTTTGTTTGTTTGAACAAACAACAAACAATGTGAAATTGGACTCCCAAGTCATGACAAAAGTCAAGAAGTCGATCTCTGTCCTAATCCTAGAGCAACCGAGATAAGAGAGCTTGCCAGGACTAGCATATCACCTACTATGAAATTCATGGCCTATGTAACATGGATTTTTGGATTTTGCTCCTTATCAAAGCATCGGATGTAGCTGAAAGTTGACATATGTATATTTTACAACTACACACAAATTTTGTCAGCATTATCAATAACCTAAACCCGATAGTTTTAATTTTCATAGAGTAAAAATGATCTAGCCAACGCCATGGCCAATGATTGCGAGCCAAGTCGAAAAACATTCATTACGTAAGCAAGGTAAACATCGTTTTACGAAATGTTGCCCCACCCATCCACCAGACAGAAACCCATTCACCTTATTCCATCGGCTCTGAAACCCATAGTAGTCAAGAATGGCTAACAGGATTTGGAATTCTCCCTGTGGTTGCAAAACTGCATTTGCCTTACGACTTGCAACTTTATACAGTCAAGAGAAAGCCCGTGGCCATACTTACTATAGCCTGAATAGGTAATTATTCAGTTTCTAGTTTAAATCCAATGTTATGGTCTGATTTGTATTTAGCGTAACGTGATTATACTTGTAATGTCATTCAGGATTTTGAACATTTCCATTAACTATTCACTATGCCACCAAGAGAGAGAGAGAAAGAGAGAGATTGTATGTAAACAGTCATTATATAACTATTTTTGTTAAAATGAAATTTTCATTATTAAAATGAAGTTTTATTGTATACTTACCGAACAATTATACAGCCGTGATTTCCACGAGCGGCAGGATACTAAATTCAAATTTAGCGCGTAGGCATCGCCAACACTGGTGGTGATGACGTCAATCTCCCTCCACTCGCGGGAGAACCAGGTACAACTGCCCAGGTGAATCCAATTCTTTCTGCCCGTCCATCCACCTAAGGGGAGGAGGGTGGGTATAATCATAATTGTTCGGTAAGTATACAATAAAACTTCATTTTAATAATGAAAATTTCATTTTTATTGTAAGTGTCTTACCAAACAATTATACAGCTGATTACACTTTATGGGAAGGTGGGATTCAGTGGACCACTATATTTCTAAATGGTTACATTTATTACAATACCATAAAACACTCAAGGTGTCTGTTGTACCTTACCTTGTAAGAGAGCTACAGCAGACTGTTACTGCCTCTGGTCGGTGCTCTTCTTACTATTGTAGAGGAATTGGAATTTGACCAAAGTTAGCCTCTACAGGAGTGGAATCCTTCCGTAGTTCAAGCGAGTCAAGGCTGACTGACGGAGGATAGTAACAACAAAGATTGCCCTTGCCCTGGGCTAAGACCAGAAATTCAATCATACAAAACATTTGTCACCAACACCAGATTTAAAAACATATATACCCAACCATTGTAAAATCTGACCTAACAGACTGGTGAGTATCCCAGGTACTCAGTACCCCCAGCTTCCCTTGAACTCGACAACCTATCAGGTGAAAAGTTAGCATAGAGGTGACGACCCCTGTGCCGTTTCTCCCAACACCATGCCAGAAACCGCCACCGGACCTAAACGTTTACAATTCTCGAAAACCGTTTCTATCTCTTTGAGATAATGACTCGCAAAAACCGAATTCGATCTCCAGAACGTGCTCTGAAGAATTGAAGCTAAAGATAAATTCTTTCTGAATGCTAAAGAAGTTGCCACTGCTCTAACCTCGTGAGCTTTAACTCTCAGAAGGAGGAAAGATTGTTGTTCTCGGACTGCGAGTGAGCTTCCCTGATAAGCTCTCTAATAAAGAACGATATAGAATTCTTAGAGAGAGGACGAGAGGGATTTTGAACCGAGGTCAGAGCTTAGAAGATTGTCCTCTAATACCCTTAGTGGCAAACAGATACTGCTTATAGCCCTGACTGGACATAAGAGCCTTTCTTCCTCCTCATGTCCAACCAAATCAGATAAGTTCCTTACCACAAAACTCCTCGGCCAAGATTAGAAGGATTCTCATTTTTGGCTAGAAAGGTCAAAGATACCGAAAATACAGCATTGCCTTGAGAGAAACAGACTCTTTTGTCTATAGCGTGCAATTCGCTGACACACTTAGCAGAAGCTAGTGCAATAAGAAAAAGTGCCTTCTTAGTCAAGTTCCTGAGTGAAGCCGACTTCAAAGGCTCAAAACGTGGCCCATGAGGAACTTAAGCACCACATCTAAGTTCCAAGCCACTGTATCCTGCGGGAGCTTAGTGGTTTCGAAAGACCTAATGAGGTCCGACAGATCTGAATTGGAGGAAATATCCAAACCTCGATGTCGAAAAACCGAAGAGAGCATGGCTCTATATCCTCTGATCGTCGAGGGAGCCAGTTTCTTAGAGTTCCTAAGAAATAGAAGAAAATCTGCTATTTCTGTTAGAGGTCGCAGAAGTAGAGACTTTAGCACTTCTACACCACTCTCTGAAGATTCTCCACTTCCCTTGATAGAGTTTGTTAGAAGACTCTCTCCTACAACGAGCGATAGCTTCTGCAGCTCTTCTTGAAAACCCTTTCGCCCTGACAAGATTCCGGACAGTCTGAACCCTGTCAGAGCTAGAGCGGACAAGTTTTGGTGGAACCTCTTGAAGTGAGTTGTTTGAGAAGCCACTTCTCTGGAGGAAGAAGTCTGGGGAAGTCTACTAACAACTGGAGAAGGTCCGGGAACCACTCTTTCCTGGGCCAAAAGGGAGCGATTAACGTTAGTGTTACATTGCTGTGCGACATGAACTTGTTCAGCACCTCTCTTATTAGACCGAATGGAGGGAATGCATAAGCTTCCAGACCCGACCAATCCAACAGCATTGCGTCCACCGACCAAGCTAGAGGATCTGGAACTGGAGAACAAAAGAGAGGAAGACGGTTGTTCCTTGATGTCGCGAACAGGTCTATTGACGGTCGTCCCCAAGGCGCCAAAGTTTCTGACAAATCTTGTTGTCCAAAGTCCACTCCAGAGGTAACACTTGCTGTTGACGACTTAACTCGTCCGCCAGGACGTTCATCTTTCCCGGAACAAATCTCGGGACTAGCTGAACCTTCGCTTCGTTTGACCACAGGAGGAGATCCTTGGCTACTTCGTATAGAGAGAAAGACTGAGTCCCCCCCTGTTTCCGCACGTACGAGAGAGCCGTGGAGTTGTCGGAATGCACTGCCACTACCCGACCTTCTACTAAGCTCCGAAACTGTCTAAGCCCCAGGAAAATTGCTAAAAGTTCCTTTACATTTATGGGGAACTTCTTCTCCTTCTCCGACCAAGCTCCTGAAGTCCGTTGATTTCCCAGCAGGGCTCCCCAACCTGTGTCCGATGCGTCGGAAAAGAACTGTAGGTTCGGGAGGATGGGTCGTAAATCTAACCCTTCTTCCAACCTTGCTCGAGAGAGCCACCACCTTAGGTCCTCTTTTATTTGATCTGTGACAGGAAAGGTAATCGAGTCTGGTTGTGTCTTCCTGCACCAAGAGGCTCTCAGGAAAAACTGCAGAGGTCTCATGTGCAGTCTTCCCAACGTCACCAAATTTCTCCACTGACGTCAATTTGCCCAGGAGCCTCATCCACTGATTGGCAGAACTTACCTTTTTGTCCAAGAACTCCTGAACTGTCTCCAGACAGCCTTGAACCCTCTTCGGGGACAGAAAAGCCCGAAAAACTTGAGCATCCAGAATCATCCCCAAATAAAGGATGCTCTGAGATGGAACCAACTGTGACTTCTGTTTGTTGACCAGAATTCCTAACTTTCTGGCAAGATCCAGAGTTGTTCCAAGGTCATTCATGCACCGACTCTCTGATTCCGACCGGAGAAGCCAATCGTCCAGATAGAGGGAGATTCTTACTCCTAATATGTGCAGCCAGCTTCCTATCGGGGATAGAACCCTGGTGAAAACTTGAGGAGCGGTCGCTAGTCCAAAGCAAAGCGCCCGAAACTGAAACACCTTGCCTTTCGAACATGAACCTCAGGTACTTCCGAGATTCGCGAAATGTATCGGAATGTGAAAATAAGCGTCTTGCATGTCCAGAGAGACCATCCAATCCCCCTGTCTGATGGACTCCAGAACCGACCGAGTGGTCTCCATATGAAATTTTGTTTTCTGGACATGCAAGTTCAGGGCGCTCACATCCAAAACCGGCCTCCAGCCCCCTGATGACTTGGGAACTACAAAAAGGCGATTGTAAAAGCCTGGAGGAAAATTCCCTTCTATCTGTTCTATTGCTTCTTTGAGAACAAGCGCTTCCACTTCTGCGGCTAGCGCCAGAAATTTGGCTGAGCCCGGAGAGTATGCCTGGAATGGAATTGGCACAGGTGAGAGCGAGGGAGGTGAAACGAGAGGAATACGATAGCCGAACTTGAGTACTGCACTACCCCAGGGTTCTTTGCTTCCTCTGTTTTCCCATTCCTCCCAAAACAGAGCCAGCCTGGCTCCCACTGGTGCATGAAGAACCGAGCTTTCATTTGGAAGGTTTGTTAACCTTGGCCGAGGCCTTAGACTGAGGTCGCAAAATTCGACTTCGGCCGAAAGAAGCGCTTGGGTTGGGTTTCTCCCTCGAAAAGGCGCTTGGGCCAGAGGAGAAACCGAAGGAACAGTCTCCAAAGGAGCTTTAGGTCTCTTAGTAGACTGTGCCAGTAAATCCTAAGTAGATTTCTTATCTAGCGCAGACGAAATTGACAACACTACATCGTCTGGAAAGAGGTTATCTTTCACAAAGGAGCAAACAAGAGAGCAGCCTTTCTTTGTTGGGAAGTAACCCTTTTTAGAAGCAAAGGAGCACCAAAGTTGCCTTTTCTTAAGGGTACCAAAGGCGATGAGCGAAGCTAACTCATCACATCCATCCCTAATGGATTTGTCCCGCACAGGGCAGAACACCAATCCAATCCTCTGCTAACTCCTGAGAAAGAGAAGGACAGTCTTCGATCTTGGCCGCTAAAGCGCCAATAGTCCAATCAAGGAAGCTAAAGACTTCCAAAAGTTTAAATTGATTCTTTACAACGTGGTCCAACTCAGGCGCTGTAAAGAAAACTTTCGCTGCGGCGAAAGCAGATCATTCTAGAGGAGTCGATTAAACCTGGAGAAGGTATTCCCATGGTAGGAGGCAGAAACTCCCAGAGAAGGAGCTTCCCCAGTTACATAAAACCTATACCTCTTACGAAGCAACTTAGAGGGAGGTAAGCAAAAACAGCCTTCCCTAAGTCTCTTTTTCTTAGACATCCATTTCTCCGCGTCTCTTTCAACGAATGTCTAACCGCTTTAGATAGAACAAGTTTTGGGAGGAGAGGGTCTGAAGTTTTCCTCCTCATCAAAAAAGTCGAAGTTGGGGAGCGCGGAGCCGCTTTCTCAAAATAATCTGGATAAGATACCAGAAGAAATCTAAGGAGACGTGAATAACACGAGAGGTGATGTGAATCCTCCTCCTCTACTTCTTCTTCATTCTCCGATACCGCCGAAGAAGTAGACGGAACTACAACCGGATCTGAAGGTTTCGAACCACCCTTGGACTCATTTATCCAGTTGGTTAACATCTCTAACTGCTTGCGCAAAGGCGCCAGAGACGAATCAAAAACAGTTAACGTAGGCTTGGAAGAGCCTAAATGTTCAGCAGGAGGCGGAAAAACTACTTGCGCCTCGCTCGGAGCCGCCGAAATTCGAGGCGAAACAGGCGCATCAGGCGTAACAGACGAGAAAGAAGAAACACCCTTAGAACTGCTAGCTACAGCGCTAAAACCACAATCTCTACTAGTAGATGGAGCCGAAAAAGGCACAGATTGAGGCGACGAATGAGCCGCTAACGCCCGAGGCACAACCCTACTCTCAGGCTCCTTATACCGCTTGACTGGAGGAGGCGAAGAATCAGCGCCTGAACGCCTCTTTAAGGGACGCGAAACGGGCGAATCTCGCCAAGAGCGCCGCGCGACCGGAGACGAATCGCTTGAATCATTCGAAAGGCGTCTGACCGCAACACCTTTCCAACGCTTAACCGAGCCCTGTTGAGGCGCAACAGGCTCAACAAAAGAGGCGCCTGTCTCTGGGCAAATCCCGATCGACTCCCTTGGACTTCCGGTATGTCTTCTCCCCGGTGCGGGGGAGCTGGACAGTGACCTTTGTCTAGGAGACGTGTCAGGACAGACAGACGCACCCTCAACTACACTCTTACCTGAAGCCGCTTTCTCCAAAAACGTCTTAACTGAATTACCAAGTTGCAAAACCGTATTCGCTAGTACCGAAAATTTCTGATCTAACCTCGATTCCAGACTGGCAATGGTGTCGGAAGAAACTACACGGGAAGCCGGAGAAGTGGGATTAGTAGGAGGAATAGGAGGTGTAGTTAAAGGAGACATAACAATTTGAGGAGAAACAGAAGGAACAGATGCATCGCAAGACGAAGCAGAGCTAAGTCTACTTTCCCTAAGCGCTGCTTTTCTAATTTTGTCTTTAGCTAATTTCTCCGAGTATGAACTAAAAAACTTCCATTGAGAATCAGTCCAATCACTACACTCGTTACATGTTCGATCTGCTGAACAAACCTGTCCCCTACACTTAACACATTTAGTGTGAGAATCATACTCTCACTTGGATAATCTAGTTTTACATCCTGAGATGCAAAACCTAACTCCCGACGGACTAGAATCCAACATGGCAACGCCTAAATAATAAGCAAAATAACAACAACACCAAAAAAAGAGTACTTCACCAATTCCGAAGATCAAATCCACAAGAAAAAAGCGAAGCAAAGTCATCCAACCGCACCGACCACCGATGTTCACCGGACGCCGGCAGGAAAAGAAATTGGATTCACCTGGGTAGTTGTACCTGGTTCTCCCGCGAGTGGAGGGAGATGACGTCATCACCACCAGTGTTGGCGACGCCTACGCGCTAAATTTGAATTTAGTATCCTGCCGCTCGTGGAAATCACGGCTGTATAATTGTTCGGTAAGACACTACAATAAAAATAAGATTTTTATCCAAAGTAAATACAAGCATATATGTGCTAAAATCTCCAGCAGACCAACGGATCATCCGCTATTAATTCTTTTTCTTCTTCTTTACTCTGTACGACCATGTTGGATATAAAGACTTTATGAATGGCGGAATGATACATAAATGTGGGTGGGGTATCTGTGCTAGCGTATTAATACTACTGTAGCACTAGTGCCGCAAAATTAGTAATAGCAGCAATATACATGAATTAAACATTTAGGCCAACTGCTGGGATCCGTGAGGATCATTTAGCACTTCTTACAACTACTCGAGAAATGAGTTTTTATAGCCAGAAGTTAGATTTTCCAATACAACAATGTCCATGATAGCCTTCATTGTTATCCTGAATTATAACGAGGCCAAAGTAGGTGGAGCCTCATGAAGTCATCATTCTGATGATAATTATTGGTGAAGGTTTGAAGCCAAAATATGGTATCGTCTATTTTTTTTTTTTTTAGTAAATAGGTAGATAGCCGATAAATAAAAATCGCTTGACATTGGATACAGCAGTTATCAAATCTACTATGACTTTGAAAATTACCAACTATTCCCTACATCTTGTCAATCTGATTGTGACCTATAAAGTAGACTGTAATATCTTTGGAAACTTATTTTGGGAGTTAGACTAATAATCGAAGTGTTTTTGTATTTATTAACATATTTTGTTGGTTTGTTCATTATGACAATTATCAGTGGAGAGGATTCAGAGTTCATAAAGGTACTGGTTTGCTTGTATTTAAATTTTTTGTCATTGTTGCTAGAGGTATAGCCTTTGTTACATATAGCCAATCATCCATCGAGAAAGAGGGAAGAAATGCTGTCATAAGTTACGTAACGAGTGTGTTCGAAACCTTATCTCTGAGTAAGTTGGCCTGTCTTAAAAAATAAGTCACTTTTACATTATAAGTACCAAATTTATTCAACCTACGTAATGCAGAATACAGTCAAAATTTATGTGTAGATATAATGTGTATTCTGAATAAGCGTTATATCTATGAAATGCATAGATAAAAAGTTATTGCCAAAAAACCGTGTTACAGAAGCCCTGAATCTCATAGTAGGTACCTCAAAAGAAACTGCTGGAGAGGAACCAGACTAGTCTCCCCCAGCAGCTCCCTATTGATGAAGCAGCAGGAGTCAGCAAAGGGGAAACCACTTCCTTGGGAGTGGTAACAGCAGGGCAGGTGGGAGTTTAGTGTCACCGGTGGAATATTGCACTCCCATGACATTGAAGAAGCCTTCTTCTCTTGCTTCTTCCCAGCAAACTTTACCCACTGTTCAGAAGGACAGATCCAGCAATATGAAAAAGGGCTAGTTTGGTTATGAGGCATTAGAGAAAGGTTATAAGGGTCAACCTCAATAGTTCATCCCTGGGCAGTGGCCTTGAGTTACAGGTCTCCTCTCCACTGGCAGTTGTAAATTAGGGCTGTGCATTATGAAAACATATAATACAGCAAACATTCCAAACAACAACAAAGAAAGCAAGCAAATGACAGTCAGAGCTCCCCCCCCTCCCGTCAGTCAGTAGTTAACAATCTTGTTTGAAAGTTAAACTGCCATTCCAGCCCATGTTTGCAAGCTAAATCCCTGTGTAAAGACCAAAGGTTTGTATTTGTTTAGGAACAACGTCAGGTTAGCAGCAAGGTCTTCCTTCCATCCAGTGTACAGCAGTGGAAGACTCCCTCCTAGTGTAACAAAACCTCAAATGAGTTACCTTGGGAGTCAAAACAGCAAGTGAAAGAAAGGTGTAGAAGACACCCTTCGGTGTCACCAACAGAGTACTACGCTCTGATGATACAAGCAAGGTCACCAACAGAGTACGTACTACACTCTGACAATACAAGCAAGGTCGTCTTGGCCACTCTTGGCACTATGAACTTGAATCCTCCCTACTGCAGAAATGTTTTCTGAAATAAGTAAACTGTGTACTATGCGTGTCAGCTTTGATACTTGAAGGGAACTGCTTACAGGGTTTATCAACCTGCCTGATGCTGAGGGTTCCTTAGCAAAAAGAGAATGGCTTATTTGATTCTTGGGTATGAACCATTTCAAATTAACCACAACAAATCTATTACACAGAGAAAACCCCGAAAATACAAAATAAACCACAGAGCATGAACTAAGTAACATCAAGGGTAAGTGCAGGAGCTGAAGAAAAAGATGTCTGCATCTGATAACAGCTGAAAGCAAAGTGGAATGCAGGCCAACAGGTGGACAGGGTTTCCCCCTACCCGTCAACTGTTAAAAGAGTCAGTTACTAATGACCATTCCATCTCATATTCACAAGCTTATCCTGATGTTAAGAACAAAGGTTTGTATTGTGTAGAATTAAGGTAAATTTTTATCTAATTTTAGTATAACTTGTTGGGGGCAAACGGTCGAGAGGGAGGCAAAGAATTGGATGGTGGGACAGAGTAAGGGACGAATAAGATAAAGGTTTTGCAGAAGATTCTTTCAACAGAAATATCAGTAAAAGTACATTAAGGAAACTGACCCGTCTAAACTCAGGGTCGATCTGGTCATACGATGAGAACTGAGTGGGAGGAGACTCCAAAAAAATTACTGCAAACTCACGTTACTGTCCAGTCTGAACAAAGTAGTCAGTCTCAAGTTGGCAGCCACACAGTTCAGACGTGGCAGAGAGAATATCTGATAATGAACCATATATGCTCAGACTGTGCTGTTGCAGCCAATATAACAATAAAAAAAAGCCACAAAAAAGAATATTGGGTCAATGATTGGTTGTTGAAGAAAGAAAATCTTGGTTGTTGAAGAAAGAAAATCTCACATTTATTGCTTTTAAAGGATATACAGGTAGCTCCCAGGGATTGTTATGGTTACGAACGGATAAACGAGGTAACATTAAATTTTCTAGAAAGATTGTAACGGTCATGCAAAAGGACACATGCATAACAAAATCCACAACACCCTATGAAAGGCCAAGTGCCACATTACGCTTCATAGAAACTGATTGCTCTCACCAAGATGTAAAATTTGCCATATCGCCCAAAGACCTTGGAAGAGTCATGCTGGAGACATGTTAAGCTATTTGGATAACACTCCGCAAAGACTACATAATAAAGATAAATAAAATTCATGTTTACTTCGTTGTATCTTTGATAAAAAATAAACTAGATTTTAGAAACTCAAAATAATTAACCCTTCTACTACAAATATAAAAAACAAATTTGTAGTGTATAAAATTAGTGTAGGAAATTACAAAAGTGAAAAGGTAATAAATCTTTGTGTAACAAGTCATTACACTGCACTATTTTGCAATCAACACCAAGTACCTACAAGAAAATTATAAGGGCATGAGGGAGGTTTCACTACCTCCCATTATGATTTTACTATTACATTGTCTCCAGTTCTCCTTTAAATCTTATATCATTTAGGAGCTTTTTAGCATACATCCTTATTTTGTTTATTTTCTTATTTTCTTTTACTTTGAAATATAACTGATTAAACGTCCTGAGCAAGGCACCAATTGTTTGTTTGTTTTAAGAGATTACTTTACATATTGTATAATATACATTACTATTAAACATTATATATATATATATAATATATATATATATATATATATATATATATATATATATATATATATATATATATATATATAATTTGGTACTTTGAAACCGTGTCGTTACTCCAAGATCTAGAAACGCTACAGCCTTCAATATCCAACATCACTGTGGTGAATGAAAGTTTTAAGTAATTTAATTTTGTTTACACTCCGTAAGGTAAATTGCAATTATATAAAATTTTACAAAATTCAGTATGTAAAGAAATAAGAAAATATGTAAATATATCAGGTCTCTACTCTCCTAAATTCTTTCCTATATGAAGGTCTTATATTTATTATTTATCTTCTTGTTCACTATTTCTTTTGTCGCATCAGGACACTTTTTCTTTAATTTCTCAAATATCGATTGATAAGCTACATTTTTTTTGTGTTTGTCAGAATATTCTTTATTTTTTATATTCCACAGACATTGCTATGACTTATAAATCTCGAAAAACCCCGTCAAGAACTCTTTATCTATCGAAAGTCTGACACGTTGAACGACGTCCTCTTCTGTGCTGTTTCTTGGTAAATGAACCTCCTAGTTCATCAAGCCCCATCGAAGACACCACTCATGGTCAAACTATCAGTTCTGAACGACTTAATCTGAAAAACCAATACTGTATGACTGTCGTGTTGGACCATGAGTTGCTCATTCAAACTTCAACTGTCAGGTTTGTCGATCCGGCTTGAATGCCGGGCTTGATCAGATCCGACTTGACTAAAAAACACCTCAATCACACTCAAACTGGCTTAAACCCCGCCCATTTCGATCGGGCATGACAAATCCCATCTGACGTGAGTGGCCGGCCTTAGCTTGGGGATGAAGTAGAGGAAGGGATGCATGACCCTTAATGGAGATGATATAGCGACCACTGCCATGAAAATAATTCAAGATGTAGTTCAGCCCATGTTGGAATATAGAAGTTTGGTCAAAAGGCCAAGCACTGGGCCCCATAAAGGTCATCTAGCACTGAAAGGGAAATTGAGAGTAAAAAAGTTAGAAAGGGGTAACAGGGAAAACCTCACAGTTGCACTATGAAACAAATTGTTAAGAGAGGGCGGAGAAAAGTAAGAGGAAGAGAATATAAATGGAGCTACAGTAAAAGGCATGAGAGGTTGCAGCTAGGGTCTGAAAGGGCACGGCAAAGAACCTAAGTAATGTCCACTACTACGGGGATCAGCGTACATCTGTGATGTTTCCAAAACAACTGCCCTGTCCTGGCCTATGCGTATTCTACACAGGAAAGTTATGAGCAAAATAGAAATACCTATCTGTTTCAATGGAATGGGATATAAATATAGGACAATGGCCAAGTGCAGGGACTTATGAGGGCATTCAATGCTGAAATGGAAATTGACAATAATAATGCTGTACAGATGTCACAGGAAAACCTTTCAGTTGCACTACCTATAAAACAAGGCAGAGACTATTTGCACCCGCCGGTCCTGCCGTTAGACGACATCGCTATTCGCAACACCTGCCCGGTGCTGTTAATAGCATCCTGTACACTATTTGCAGTGGTGGGGCGGTGCGTATAGAATGCTGTTCTCTATTCACATCTCCTGGCACTGCATATAGCCAGGTGTGTCTATTCACACCTCCTGGAGCTGCCTATACGTAGTCTAATGTTACTACAAGCACCTCCCTTTCCTGAGATCCCGCCAATGTTGTAGAGTCATATCCGAATCATTAACCTTCACGTATATAAAAGTGAAATTTCTCGTTTTCTTTCATTTCCTTGTTATTCTTTGGATTTCCATTATCTTCATTATCTTCACCTGATCTTCACATGAATGCTTATTTTTAATAGGAATCGTAGCTAAAATGTAATACTTAATTTCCATTTATCCTGTCATTACATCTGGGTTGTTTGTTTGGTGTTTTTAAGTTGCATGGAAACAGTGGATATTCAGCAACAGGACCAACGGCCTTACATGACTTTTTTTTTTTTTTTTTTTCATGTTGCATGGAACCAGTGGTTTACGTGACTTCTGAACTGTGTCAAAATTGAACTTCTATCACATGTGGTGCGTAAGGGAAAGTAGGGGAAGACGATCTTAGTGGCGTGGCAACATTGTTGAGCTCTAATGCCGGAAGTGCATATAGCTTCGTTAGCCTATTCTCACAACTGAAGTTTCAATAGAAAATAGGCAGAGCATATAGTAGTCTCGTTTGTCTATGAGCACATCCCAGCGGGAGGCGTGTATAGTCTCGTTTGCCTATTCTTACCGCCGAAGTTTCAACAGAAAATGAGAGGTGCATAGCTATAGTGTTGTTTGTTTAGGTGCACCTCCTGGAGTTGCGTGCAGACACTTCAATAAAACAATAGTTAGGAGGGTGTATAGAAAGATGAAAGAGTATTATGGTACAATAAGAGAAATAAAAGGGGTTGCAAAGAGTGGCATTACAGAACCTAAAGGAATGCCTACAATGCAATGCGTGACGGAACAACCCCCTACTGGAAACAATCTGCTTACAAAATTCAGTAGTCTCGCAAACTGTACAAGAGACATCTCGAACTAGGGTAGCCTATACCCTTTGATGTCACTATTGTTTTAGGCAGCCAGACACTTGGGTAAAACACCGAATGGCAGGCCTCTACCGTAGCACGACCACCTTCCCATAAAAGTATCTTGACACGTCCTGTAAGCCGAGATAGACGTTAGTCAAGAGCCAGCGTCCGTCGAAGCAACCCTTCGAGACCTCAACTTTCCTCTCGAAGTCAGTTTTTTCTCCAAAGTCACAAATCAAGGCCATAATGTCCTATTTCTGGGAAGATGGTCACGCTATGGTAGAGGCCGGCGATTCGGTATTTAACCCTAAGCCTTAAAACTTACTTCAAGGGGAAAGTAGACGTCTCGAGATGTTGCTTCGATGGACGCTGGCTCTTGAATAAATGCCTTTTGTTTGTATGGTGCTTTTACGTTGCATGGAACAAGTGGTTATTCAGCAACAGGACCAACAGCTTTACGTGACTTCCGAACCACATCGAGAGTGAACTTCTATCACCAGAAATACGCATCTCTCACTCCTCAATGGAATCGAACCCGCGACCACCGAGGTGGAACGTTAATAGCTACCATACCAACCACGCCGCTGAGGCGCTTTTGAATAATGTCTATTCTAGGTTACAGGAGGTGTTAAAAGTACTTTTTCAAGAAGGTGATCGCCCTAGAGTAGAGGCCGGCCATTCAGTACTATAGCCTACCTACCCTTACACTAGCTAGTATAGGCAGTAGGCTACCCACCTATAGCCTAAGGCCCAAACACCACCCACCATCAGCTTCGGCCTGGATTCCAGCCAGGCACTCGGGTGGTTGCTGGAAAGAAATCCTCCAATGGAATGGAAGACGTGATTTTGGCATAAAGTCAAGCACTGGGACCCATAGAGTCCTTCAGGGCTATGGTGATAATGAATAGAAATGGAAATATAAATGAGTTCAATGGGAATGATATAGGTAAATAATGAGTTTAAAACAGATACTCTGATGATCAATGTTTAAAACGGTAAAATCGAAATGAAATGTTTAATGGAATTAAAAGTTACCATTTATGATATCCTAAAAAATTAAAGATAAAAATGTAAGATTAATAATTCTATCTATATAAAATTACTAGACATTTTTCCCTCAAAGGTTTGATTCCAAAGGTCATTTAGACGCCACCACAACTCAAGTGTGGTTGCAACCACAAGGGAAGATGCAAAGCCAAATTCACTAAAAAAAGACAAAAAATATGAAGCGTAATAACTAGTAACTTCTTAGGTACGTATTCTTTGATCAACAAGATTGAAAATGGAGCTGGCATTTCACGACAGAACTCGGTCTGGGCATTAGGTACCTACTAATGGATTAAGGGTCGGCTACGACACGCATTAGGTACCACTACTATTCTCCCATAATAAAAAGAATAAAAAAAAAAACTACTATTCTCCCAGGCCAGCTATTCCCCACGGGCCTAAGACACATAGTAGTAGTAGTAGTACCTATAGATACTAATATACTACTAGGTAGGTAGAAGGCCACAGGGCCGTATTATGACTCAAGACATGCACCACAACGGGCATTTTCGCATACCGGTAGACCGGCTGACGCGTTTTTCCCATCCCGATGGTAATTCAGTATCACTCATGACTGGCTTTCGAAGTAGCTATAGAGAACTTCCTGGCAGAGTTTCACCCGGAACGGCTGCGACCTTTCGATTTCGAAGAAGAACCAGATCAAAGGAGAGATCTCACTCTGTGCGGTGGTCTGTCACGCGCTACCATGCCTGCCCAGGCGCCGCCGCGCTAGAATTGTTTCTCTTTAAAGAGACCAGAATCTACATTTTTATGCTACGAAAAATCAATTAGACACTTGTATTGGCTAGTATTATGTTTACATAAATTTATAATATCTACATAATGTCAACAATCTTTTTTCATACACACAAATGACTGTTTTTGTATTGTACAAGACAATGTAATATACCCGATTTTCTGAATATACTATAATTAGTAATCTTGTGCCTTCCATAAAATTCACAATAGAATACGAAGAAAATAATTGTATACCATTCCTAGATGTCTTAGTTATCAGAAATAATACTCATTTTTTTGTTTTACAGTATCAGGAAAGCAACAAATAATTTTTCATATATATATATATATATATATATATAT